>NW_012054631.1:0-439 GCF_000956235.1 Wasmannia auropunctata | reverse complement strand
TATGTATTCTATATGTATGCAAACTAATGAATAGTATTATTATTTAAATCTCGCGCAACATTTGTGGGCAAAATTTAATGGCTTCTCCATATTCAAACGCCATTATGCGCAATGATTCACCTTGTTTCTTACTATGGTCAGGCAGTAAGACCGCGGTCTTATATAGGTTCTTTCTAAAGAGGTTGCCTATAATATCATAAGGAGAAAAATCAGTTTTTCGCATATCGCGGCATTGATGCAATAGTGTCATATCTCGAAAATTGATAATTTTGTGTTATTCAACACCAGATAAAAGTACACGCCAAAATCCATCTTTTCCGATGAATAACTCAAAACTGTCATTTTTTGAGATATGACACTATTGCAGCAATGTCGCGATGTGTTGTTATACTACTATAATACTACGTAAGTTGTTATACATTGCAATGTTATATTCTGC
>NW_012054630.1:0-359 GCF_000956235.1 Wasmannia auropunctata | reverse complement strand
GTAGTTAACAGAACAGTAGTTGTTTCGATGTGAAAATATCGCTTAAAAAAAAATTTGAGTGAAAAATCACGGTTTTTTTCCAAAAAATCGACTATAACTTTTTTGGACTTTATTTATGACAAATTCTGATGGCAGATTCTGAAAGAGCAAGAAATTTTACATCAGAAATGATGTTGCTAGAATTTTTTCAAGGCCATTACAATAAAAAATTAAGCCACTGAAAATTGTTCAAAAAATGTGTCCGCCTGGACGTTAATGGGTTAATATAATTACAATAGGTATATTTGGAATAATATTTTGATTTCACTTTTTTTTGACGATATATTTTCGGTTTTTAAAATTGAATTTTTTTGAAAATC
>NW_012054629.1:0-525 GCF_000956235.1 Wasmannia auropunctata | reverse complement strand
TTGTTTTATATCAATGTCACAGTATTTTATTTTTCGTTAAACTTTTTTTTGTTAATTTTTTAATCAATTTTAAATTTTTTATACATATTTTACTTTTCAGTTTTTATTATTTTTTTGGTTGTTTTTTATCAATTTTATAATTTTTTTTCGAATAAAATAATTCTATTTGTTACTTATGAAAAGCATAAAAGCAGATGGAGCATTGATAGATATTACAATCTATACACATTCTTTGTGTTTTCGAAGCACATTTTGCGTAATTTGAACAGTAGTTAACAGAACAGTAGTTGTTTCGATGTGAAAATATCGCTTAAAAAAAAATTTTGAGTGAAAAATCACGGTTTTTTTCCAAAAAATCGACTATAACTTTTTTGGACTTTGTTTATGACAAATTCTGATGGCAGATTCTGAAAGAGCAAGAAATTTTACATCAGAAATGATGTTGCTAGAATTTTTTCAAGGCTATTAAAATAAAAAATTAAGCCACTGAAAATTGTTCAAAAAATGTGTCCGCCTGGACGTTAA
>NW_012054628.1:0-334 GCF_000956235.1 Wasmannia auropunctata | reverse complement strand
TCAGACGTGTGCTCTTCCGATCTAGCTATTAGCCAATTTATTTTATGTTACCACTAGGAGAAGTGAGCGTTACATTTCTGGCTAATACGTAACTAAAAAAATTAGACACGTACTATGTAAGACACAACTTTTCTATCTCATGACTAGACAGATATGAGTTACAATTTCTACTCGGGTGATTTATTCGAGCGTGACTTTCCTTCCTATTGTACATAATAACAGATAATGGCCGCGTTGTATTAATTCGTTCCAAATGTGTAATAAAAAATTATAGCATATTAGATATCATAATTAAGTATTTCTATTTTTTTTGTAGTTTTATAGAGAAATACGT
>NW_012054627.1:0-491 GCF_000956235.1 Wasmannia auropunctata | reverse complement strand
AGTCGATATTGTCATACTTTGTCGTATACTTGTCCTCTGCCAAAACTACCGCTACTACAAGGAGGAATAGAGCCAGGACCTAGATTGAACATTAGAAAAATCCTTGAGATATGAAAGAATATCCAGAAATCTAACTAGTGTATAATCTTGATTATATATTTATACTAAAGACGTGTCCGCGCGTTATACACAGGATGGTCTATTTATAATAAAAAATATAAATATCTCGAAAAATATAGAAGACACGGAAAATTGTTTCAGACAACTATATATTGATTTCTGGATAATGGTACTTTAATACTTTTAGGCACAAATAATGAGATAAATCAATTAATATAAAGAAAACACACAGTTGCTTTAAAAAATATACATAATTTGCAATATGTAGTAACATTTTTTAAATAACTGTGTTTTCTTTGCATCAATCGATTCAGCTCATTATTCTGTGCCTAAAGGTATTGCCACTATCAAAAAATCAATAGTTTACGAGA
>NW_012054626.1:0-343 GCF_000956235.1 Wasmannia auropunctata | reverse complement strand
TCTAATATGTACAGTAATTTTTATCTCGGTACTTTGTTGTATTACATTTGTCAATCCCTTTCAATTTTGTATATTTGAAAATATTAAAAAAAAATCATCACGCGCATTTTTTATTAGATTAATTGTTTAATCAGATCTTTCTCTCTCTCTCTCTCTCTCTCTCTCTCTCTCTTGGTATTAACAAACATGCATTTAAGATATCAGAGAAACCAAAAAATACAGAATAACGTAAATGAAAGTTTACTTATAAATTATTTTTTATCAAGTATCATGACACTTGATCAATGATGAAAAATTGTATCATTTTAAAAAGCATCATGCTTAATATAAAAAAATAAAAAAA
>NW_012054625.1:0-1107 GCF_000956235.1 Wasmannia auropunctata | reverse complement strand
CGACGACGACGACGACGACGAGGATAACGGTATTCTCGAGTACAGTATACGGCGAGCATTGCGTCGGCTGGTTCCATCGGGAAAATCACGGGAATTCTAATGTAAGACGCGAGACCAGCTGTGCCGCTCGCCCGAGTCTCGCCCGAGTCTCGTTCGAGTCATCGTTGTCAGTTCCGTTGTGGTAACGTGTTCTTCTCCGCTTGGTGTCGTGTCGTGTCTTTGGTATCATTGCCGTCTGTCGTCGCGGCGAGCCGAATCGAGAATGCCAACTGCAACAACGCCTGCAAACGCAACGACGTGATCCATTATCCTCTGTTTGCTCGGAGCCACGGAAAGAGAGAAAAAGAAAGAAGAAAAGAGAAAGGGAATAATAATTTCGTTGCATTTTTTTTGCGAGTGGCAAGTGGTGATAATATCTTGAAATCGGAGACACACCATTTGATCTATAGATAGTTACATGCTCGAGGAATTTGTGGTGTAGAATGTTTTCTTGCCGGAAATGTGATTCCCGTTGGCAGTCGAGGTAATGTAAAAGAAGATTCGCTTCGGAGAACGATCGCTCTGTGAATCATCTCGACAACGCGCACCTTTTTATGTGCATTCATCGAATTTCATGCATCGGGATATCATTTTGCGATTATTTTCTGTATTTATCTTACGAACATTTTCTATGATTTTTTAATAATGGACATATGAAAATCACTCATCAAAATTACTTTTTTCTTTCTTCTTTTCTTCTATAAAATATGCAGATCGTAGAATACAATTTTTGTTGCATTTTTTAAATGTTTTAAATTTGGCGATACAATTAAAAACGATCTAATGAGGAAAAATCTATAACGCAAAGTTGTATGCGGAAGCATATTTTTTATTTTAACGAAACGAGAAAAATCTAGAATATCGGAAGTATAACATACAACAAAAATATGTCGTGAAATAAACAAATGTGACCAGCGTGCATTGCCAAAGCAGTGGATTAATACTTAAAGAATGTTATTATTGATTTATTAATGTCACGGACGTTTTTAATTCTCGGAACGATTTCGATCTAATTTGGATTAACTTAATTGCATAGTATCCTCTCTCTCTCTCTCTCTCTCTCTCTCT
>NW_012054624.1:0-634 GCF_000956235.1 Wasmannia auropunctata | reverse complement strand
GATCCTTAGGATCCAAGTACCACGGTTCCATACAGACAATTAATAGACTTCGATTCTTCCCGTTCTCTCTCTTCTAATTCTCTCACCGCTAGCCAATTGCGTTATAGATTGAGCCGGCCAATAGCCACAGGAAACTTCAGGACCTGCACGATCGAACTCAAATAATCTGTTAGAATAATCAACTTCCCAACAATGTGTATCATAAAAGACAACGTTGAACTAATAACAACGTTGAAATAATAACTGGTTTCAGGACGCTGAAAAAAAAATAATTTTCGCGAATTTTTAAAAAAAGAAAAGTAAAGTCGATCTTTCTATTCTTTTCAAAAACTCTAGGAATACTTTATTACATATTTATACTATACAATAAATATTTTAATTAAAAAAGATACAAGATAATAATATCCTAATTAATTAGTAATTAAAGCACTAGAGTTACGAAATGGCGGGAAAAATAGAATCGACAATTTCTGTCTGAAACAAAAAACCAAAAGTATTTTTAATTTTCATATAATTGTATAGTGTTAATACCGATAAATTAAAAACATTTTTAAAATTAATTAATTAATCAATTTTTATTGTATAAAGTAAAAATTTTTTTTTTAAATTGTCATTTTTTTAAGTTATTTTTTTT
>NW_012054623.1:0-326 GCF_000956235.1 Wasmannia auropunctata | reverse complement strand
CAAAATTACAATACTTTCCTATGCGTCCTATTATTCCGATAATAGATAAACATTCGCATTAACGAGATGCAAGGTACTTCTACCATCACAGACAATACATAAGAGCAAACGTAACTGATTGTAATATATTCTATATTTATAAGAAGCTAGGAACATAATTAAAAGAAATTAATACCTTATCTGCTTATTTCTCTATTAATGTTGTGATTCTAAGTATTCATATACTTACTGAAGGCAGAAATTCCATATGAAATGATGTTTCTCTGTGTAAACAAATTGATCGTATAATGACCGGATTTAAAAGATAAGCGCAATATGTAAGTCTG
>NW_012054622.1:0-3554 GCF_000956235.1 Wasmannia auropunctata | reverse complement strand
AATATATATATATATATATATATATATTGATTGATAATTATATTATATATTATATATTAAAGTGAAATTGATGTCCCTCACCTCGCATAACTGTCACTTTTCAAAGTCAGCCACCTCCCTACCAGATGTAAGCGTAGGGAAAGCTCTCTTTAGTACATATAGAGCTCACTGATTTTTATGCACTTACTCGCTTAAAAAAATAATAATAATAAACAAAGATGTTAAACAAATACTGATATTTATTTTATAGTCATTTATTTACGTGTCAACCATATATTCGAATTTCCACGTGAAATATATCGACGAACGTTTCTATACATATCCTATTAATCACAAAGATCTCATTACATTTACACATACTTTATCCGAAAACGAAATGGAGGAGAAGGTAACCAAGTACGTATTTATTTTTGTTCTCTGTAGAATAAAGTAATTTATATTATAATTATGTATAAAATTAAACTACTATTTTCGCAGGATTGCCTCACAATGGCCAAATACATATACATTTACGAAAGCGATTGCAGAAGCGCTTCTAAGAGAGGAAGGCAGAGGTTTACCAATAGGAATATTTCGACCTGCCATAAGTAAACAGTTGATTAATCATAAAAATTAGCAGATTTTTGGCTAAAGAATTTTGAGTCGCATTTATTTATAATTTCTATAACTTAAAAATTTAAAAATAAAAATTAAAAGTATTATGGGGCATTAAACTTTACGCCTCGACCGTAACACTTTTCTATATTTGTTTGTAGTATACATTATGCGACCCCATTGAAATTATTGTTGTTATAGTTTCTAATAATTGCTTGCAAAATTGTTTACTCTGCGATACTATGATATCCATAAAATTATTCCACAATATTACATATTAGATTAACCTCGATCTAATAATAAATACAATATTACTAAAATTAAATTAATTACTAAAATAAAATAGTGACAGAAATAAGAAAGAATATAAAAACCTATAGTCACAGACGATTAACAACGTTTTCAAAAATTTTTGCAAATATGGAAGAAATAATAATTTAAATATTTCATTCATAGTTATATCTAGCGCTAATGAACCGCTCGTCGGATGGGTCGATAATATTTATGGGCCAATGGGATTTTTAACACCTGTGGCACTCGGTTTACAGAGATTTCTATTAGGAAATGGTAATTTGAAGACGAATATGGTGCCCGTCGATTTCACTGCAAATGCTTTAATTGCCAGTGCGTGGGATGTCTTTAACCAATGGAAGTATGATCAGCATAAATTTATATAATCTCTAAATAATTTTTTTACATAATTAAAAATGTTCATGAATTGAACAAATCATGTAATGTAATGATATCTGTAAAATGTAAATAATTAATTTTAAAATTCGTAATATGAGAACGTATTATATAAAATATTGTCGTGCAAATACTCAGTAACATTTTAATATACGATAAAGCATTATATTTTGCAGCTTAGATAAATATAGACAAATTTATTTTTCAGGAAAGAAGAGACTATGTTAATTTATAACTTTGTGTCAATCGACGCTCCGACTTGGAACGAATATATTAATAAAATGATTTCTTTAAATAAATTGTATCCTGTAAAAGAAATAATATGGATGCCGCTTCTGAAAATTATACGACAAAAAGTATTGTATAAAATTTGTATTTGGATTGGTCATTTGCTCCCAGCGTTTCTAATGGACGCCGTAAATATCTGCATGAACCGTCGTCCGAGGTATTGTAAAGACCTATCTGTTACTCTTAAAAAAATTCATTTTAACAATGAGCAATTTTATACTAGGAAGTAATTATTTCAAATATTTGAAGTACTGTTATTTAGTGCTTTTAATATTAAAAATTATTAATTAGTTTTTGAGTATTTTTCTGTAAAAATATGTAACAACGCATATTTAATAATTCATAAATTCATGCTTTTTTTTAGAATGTGGAAATTATATAGGAAGATCCACAAATATTCCGATGCAATAGCACCCTTTCTTCTGAAGCATTTGGATTATTCCCATCATAATATTCTAACAATGTGGAACCGCCTGAGTGAGAAAGATCACCAATTGTTTAAATTTCAGATGAAAGAAATCGACTGGACAAAGTATCTCGTTAATCATTACAAGGGCATGCGACTCTATATACTCAAAGAGGATGACGGTACTTTAAAAATCAATCGTATTAGATATAAAAGGTATCAGATTTTTAACAATTCTCAATTAATTTTATTTTAACTAAGGTTTAATTTTTGTTTAAAAATGAAATTTCAGATTTTACTTGATTCATCATGCGTTCAAAACTGTATTCATCTCTGCTATTCTTTGGATCATTTGGAGTATATTAGCAAAAATATTTGTATAGTTTTTATATATTCCGTAATATCTTTGCCATTTTCTGTAATAAATTTGTTCCAGAAAAACAATGAATTTGATTATTTTATTGCCAATCAGATAGTGTTTTGCCGATTCATGCTATTATATTACTTTGTTTAAGACATTATCGTAAATGTAATGTATATTTCCGCATTAATTGAAACGGTATCACATGCGGAAGCACTATGTTGATTGCCGTCATTGTTTCCCTAGTGCTATCTTCAGCACGCGAAACTTTATCAGGACTCGAATCGAAAATATTCATGACTATCTGAAGGTATTTTACAATATCTTGTTCTGTGATGTCAAAGAGTCAGCAATATCGTTAAAAATAAGTTTTGTTGCTTCTAGACAATGTATTATGGCACAAAGCTCGGCTATATGATCGATATTGCAGTTCACATTATTTGTTCTGGAAAAACTTAAAAGTAAATTATCCAATTTTGATATATAGAGATAATACATCATAATATCTCTGTTCGTAAAAAATGGATCAAAAAAATTAAGAGACACATTTCTTATATTAACGTTTCGTATAATTGATTAAGCCTGGTAAGAAATCGATTGGTTTAGTTATTGATTGTGAGATCTGATAATTGCTCAACTCGTCAACTTGTATAAAGACACGTAATCGGATGTCTCGCGCTCGTACACTGGCGCATGCACTTTTGGCACGAGGCTACCGCATTTCTTGATATAATTATGGGCATATATAACTATAAACCTGTATCTTGACCATGAAATAATTACAAATTTCTGTTTATATAAATATTTTATTTATTTTGTATGTCTTCATATGTTTCTTTATTGAAGGCAAAAATATTGTGCGTGTAACGTTATTAAATAGTAATAGCATTGATTGATTTTAAACATATTATACATTGCAATGTTATAATTTTATATCTCAGTTTTTTTAGGTCGCATTTTTAGTGTCGCAGCAATTTTGGAGAAATATTGCAATGTATTTGCAATCTTCCAATAAAATATTGCTAAAATACACCTAGCTTCACTTTATGCTATATGAGATAATTTATATGCAAAATTACAATACTTTCCTATGCGTCCTATTATTCCGATAATAGATAAACATTCGCATTAACGAGATGCAAGGTACTTCTACCATCACAGACAATACATAAGAGCAAACGTAACTGATTGTAATATATTCTATATTTATAAGAAGCT
>NW_012054621.1:0-705 GCF_000956235.1 Wasmannia auropunctata | reverse complement strand
TTCTATCTCTCTTTGCATTCTTTTAAAAATATTTGGCTCCTTTGTCTGTTGCAGATGGCGACAGATAGGCGCGGTGGAGTGGGCTTAACACTACATATTCTTTTTCTATAATATAAATTTTTAAATAAAAACTTTAATTTCATTCATAAAATAATACTTTCTTTAATTCTTCTCCTCTTCCTCTTCGCGAGCGATAACGGGTGGGGTGGGGCTCGTGCGCAACGGCGGCGAACGCGGCGAGCGCGAACGCGGCGGCGAACGCGGCGGCGAACGCGAGCGCGGTTCCCCTTTCCCCGCGATACCCGCATCACCAACGCGGTATCCCTCTTCCCCGCGCATCCCGCACCTACAACGCGGTTCCCCCGTCCCCGCGCATCCCGGACCTACAACGCGGTTCCCCCATCCCCGCACATCCCGCATCCGCGACGCGGTTCCCCGTCCCCGCGGACCCCGGACCCACGACGCGGTTCCCCCGTCCCCGCGGACCCCGGACCCACGACGCGGTTCCCCCGTCCCCGCGGACTCCGGACCCACGACGCGGTTCCCCCGTCCCCGCGGCTTCCCCCGCGGACCCCCCTGCCCCTCACCCCCCCTCGGAGCTCCCGGGGCAGAACCCGCCCTTACTAGCTACTTACTTCGTCATTCTAAATGCTCGTTTAAATACAATTTAGGCTCGGTCTCATTGGTCGTCGGTGACAGTGGCAG
>NW_012054620.1:0-837 GCF_000956235.1 Wasmannia auropunctata | reverse complement strand
TAAAATATTTTTTAACATTGCTAATCGAAATGTGGTCAATAGCTGTACTATTTGCGTAAATATATTACAAGTACGAATCGTTTAGAAAATTTATTGTACAATTTTAATTATAGAAATTATTTATAAACTTTTACTTATAACAATAACAAATGATATTTGTTATAATGAATCTTACTGCTTCTGATAACTTCTGGAAACAAGCACACAATATGTAGAACTGTGTTATTGCGCCGGATCCGTACATAATCACCATGCATCCTTCTAAGACAGTCGCTGACGAAAACATCTGAGATTTCATAAACATTGCTCCTATACTATAACTGATAGTAATTTGAAATAATTCAATAGCATTGCTTATGTTACTTATGTCTCATTAATCATGCAAATGCATTTTAAAAATAACTGATGTCATAAATATTATTACTCACAGTAATACATGTAATTCCAATGAAACAGAATCGAAAAACATTATTCACATATATCAAGAAGATATTTAGAGATAGCAATTTCTTCAACATTAATGTTAAGCTGAAATAGAGAATGTATCTATATCCATAACATTACACAAAATGTAAGTCAATATATCAATATACATATTATTTCGATTGTATATGGTAAATCAAAATTTATTAATTAGTTTGCAATCTTATTATTATTCTAAGCAAAAATGTACTTACTACATAACATTATTGTGTTGTTGACATAAACTTTTCATTTCCTTCTCTACGCAGGAATTTGTGAAATCATTTTCTGAAAAACTGCTGTTATCCTGTCGATTACTGTTTCGAAATACTAATACAAGTCTCGAAGCAATGCAGTGATATTGCGACGTTATCA
>NW_012054619.1:0-304 GCF_000956235.1 Wasmannia auropunctata | reverse complement strand
TAATGAAAGGTTAATAGTAATATTATTACTAGCTGTTATCACCAATAAAAATGAACGCTTTATAGACAAACTGAATCGATTCCAATCTTCGTGAAATGCCTTATCCGTTATATCTGTACTCTAAATTCGACATAAACAAAAGAAATTTTCTTAGCATAAAATTTGTTTAAAAATTTCAAGTTTATAATTACGTAGATGTAAATTTTATTACTTTTTTATTATATAAATAAAATATTTTTTAACATTGCTAATCGAAATGTGGTCAATAGCTGTACTATTTGCGTAAACATATTACAAGTACGAA
>NW_012054618.1:0-1065 GCF_000956235.1 Wasmannia auropunctata | reverse complement strand
TTGATATTATTTCAGCTTTAAGTTTTGATTGCGTATTTAAAGACCAGTACGGTAATTGGCGGTAGCTGAAATTAAAAAATTTATACTACTGGGCAATCGACATTAACTTCGGTCGAATTTGACTCTTTGGCCCCTTATTATTTGCTGTATTAATGAAAGACGTGTAATAGAAAAGACGCTAGGATCCTCGACAAAGAGGATTTACCGGCGTGATGAGGTCCGGAGCAGTGGCAGCATATAGGGTTGTTCCGCGGCCTTGGGCAAAACTCGACGCTGTGCGGCTCGCCGCAGCGGACGCAGCGCGGTAAGTGCCGACAATTAGCGGCCACGTGCCAGAAACCCTGACATCGGTAGCATTGCAACACGCTGTCCGCCGTTTGCGATAAGTTCTCCTGATACGCTTCTGGAGTAGTATTGTTTCCGTCGTTCCCCGGCGACGCGTATCTCGAGGGTATACCGAATGAGCCGCATGCGGTACCGCCGCAGCCGCCGCCGCCACGCCACCAGCGTTCCGGAACAGCATTGAAACGAGCCACCTCGAAAAAATCCAGACCTTGACGTAGCAAGGCTTCGTAATGACCCGCGTCGAAAACCTGGGGGGATTCGACAGAGGATCGATAAATATATATCCTCTACTATCTTATATCAGACTGTCAATTATATTTACAACGTGTTACACATATGTTATATTTGTACACACTTTATGCATCATACTTATATCAACGATTTTATACGGCTGGCTTATTCTGATCTTCATCTTAACATGTTCTCTTTCTCTCTCTCTCTCTCTCACTCTCTGTCTCTTGATTTGCTATCATTTACTACGTTGCGACATTGTCGATAAACTTCGATTGATATTAAATACGATCTAACGCTAATCACTTACGTCTAAATCACTACAATCGGGTATTATTAACGATGAGCGTTCAGTTTTAGTTTTTTCTCTAGCTGCATCTCGCGATGTTGGCTACTATGGCACTTGACTAATACTGACGCGCTTGTTTTTTTTTTTAAACCCCTCTAAAAACTTCTATACCTTACACGCTATCATCACGTCTAACAATA
>NW_012054617.1:0-1011 GCF_000956235.1 Wasmannia auropunctata | reverse complement strand
CGGCGTCCCCGGATATCCCGGAGAACTGCCTGGACTACCTGACGAGCCTGCTTGGCCATTTTGATCTCCAGGTTGTCCTGGTTGACCATTTAAATCTCCAGGTTGTCCTGGTTGACCATTTAAATCTCCAGGTTGTCCTGGCTGGCCATTTAAATCTCCTGGTTGTCCTGTTTGGCCCGGACTGCCAATATCACCATTCCATTGTCCATTATTATCTCCACTTTCCAAGTTCTGCCTGCAGTTTTTCCTTGTAACAGCCCAAGCGTGATTACATGCTTGAATTTCTGGATCCCAAACAGTTCCTTCGCCGCACTTAAAATCATATTTTCTAAATTGTCCGTAACCTTCGTTAACGCATCTATAGAATTTTCTGCAATCACAAGTATCGGCTAAAAATCCTTCTTGCGTACATCGATATTCATTTTTACAATTAATAACATTATTTTCCGGTTCGTCTATATTAGCTGGTCGATCCGTTAGCGGTGGTTGCAATGTTGTTACTGGTTTTTTTATTGTTGTAGCCTCAGTCGTAATTGTAGAAGGTTTAGTTATTAGAGACTGCATCGTAGTTGGCTGCGACCACTTAGTTGTTCGTAATGTTGTTGTCCATATGGGGGAAGGAGGATTTTGTCCATTCGAATCGAGTTCATTCTGGGAACTACCACATTCAGGCCGACCGCTATCTTCAGGATGTGTACAAATATCTCCTTTATCCTTTGAAAATACCGTGCCTACTCCGCATTCAAATTTAAAGGTCGTCAGCGGGCTGCCGTTGCCCCAATCTACGCATCTATAATAAATCCTGCAGTCATGCGGATCGGGATGGTAACCTTCTTCTATACATTTAAAGGGAGCATTGCTCTGTCTGTATTGGTCTTGACTATACCCGTAATAATCTGCAATTCAATATAACTAATTCTCAACTCTCAATTCAAAATTTGACTGACCAAATAATATCGTATCATTCTTATTTATTTAAAACTTATTTTCTATTAATTTCTTCAAAATTAA
>NW_012054616.1:0-742 GCF_000956235.1 Wasmannia auropunctata | reverse complement strand
AAGTATTTGATGAATTTGAAAGACTTTGTATAACAATTTTAAATATGTTTGGAATTTCTTTCTTTTTTTTTTGGATTAAGATATTTGATATCAAATCTGAATCGTAGAGAGATAAAATTTTAGGGTTTTATAAAAGCTTATAAAAGATCTAGTATTCTCGTTACGTGCACAATATCTCGCGAAAAGTTCAAGAAGCCCAAGCAGCCATTTTGGAATACGGTCGCTTCGGAACCCATCCGCCGACTATGCGCGGAATTCGATGGGAATGAAATTTACGCGCCGATACGAGATTCGAATCGAGTTCCATCGCGACGGACTTATGGCAGCGTAAAATTTCATTTCGGTGTAAGATTCGACAGCACCCCGTTGATGCCCTGGAGAACTGTAGAATTAAGAAATGGTCATAGATCGTAGATTGGTTCGGGTATTCGACGAATACATTTTCAGGAAATCACTTGTTATTTCTTCAACAATACGATAGGATTAATTTATATAGGAAAAAAAATATAATACATAAAGTTGACATCTGAGGACTTAAAATGCGATTGTGTTTTTTTCTGTAAAAAAAGAAAACAAGAAGAGACAGCGACATATAAGATATTATTATTAGTTTTGAATTAAAAACTAAGTTTTATAAGCGTTTTGTACATTATATTCCAAATTTTTATATAGATTCTAATAATATATAAAAATACGAATAGCATGTACCTTAAATATTGATAATTTTTAATTTTATTATTGG
>NW_012054614.1:0-1214 GCF_000956235.1 Wasmannia auropunctata | reverse complement strand
GTCGACGATTTACAAGGCACCGAACACGCGACGGCGAATGTTGCTCCTTTGCGCGTACGGATCGCACCATTAAAATTAAGAACGGGATTTCTGGGGCACCCTGTGTACAAATGGCGCACAAATGGGTGCGCCGGTTCGCCCGAGGGGGAGAAAGAGAGTCGGAGCCGCGTGCACACGAAGACACCGCGACGCTATTTTTAATCACGAGCGAGCCTGCTAAATGGAATTACTTTGTCTTTTGCCGTTCCGCGAAATGCATCCCGGACACCGTTAACACGCGCGGAAAGAACCCGACGACATTTTTACGCGACAGTTTACACGGAACGCTCGGGATTCCGCAGAGATCGATGAGCACGCGCCAATATCCCGCCGTGATTCAGTCATACGCGGTCGAATGTTCTCACGAACATCTTTCCTCCTCTTCCTCCTCCCACCCTTCTATATCGCGTTTCGAGCGAATTGCACAACTTTTATACGGGAACGTTTAACGTCACGTGTTTGTGAATACCTATATCTATGAACGCACGTTCTTCGAATTTAGCTCGCAAAGTACGTTTCTTCCTAGATATCTATCTGTTTGTCACTTCGGAATGTTTTCGAAAACATTCATTGTCGGACAATTTCGAAACAGCCAGCGTCTGAGTGCTTTTCTTAAGTTATCGATTCGCGGTGTTTCCAGGCGAAATTTTAAAATATCCGTCCTTCACTCTTTTCAGAAAATTGCTTGATGTCGTGTCGCGAGAGAGAGAGAGAGAGAGAGAGAGAGAGAAGGGAGGGAGAAAGCAAGGAGAGAAGGGGCGAGAGAGAGAGAGAGAGAACATCAACCCAATCAACGGATCGTTGAAAATTGATTCTAAATACACTTCGGCGATCAAAACGCGACGCGCTTCTAACCCGCAGGCTCTTCAGTCCCGCAATCCTCTTTGGCGTCGTGCACAATCGATTTGCGGAATTGCGCGGCGCGGCCGTCCGGCCTACTACGCCGACCTTAATGCCGGCGTGTATCCGGTGACACATGTCACGCGGAAAATAAGCGCGGTCTATATGCGCGCGCCTCAAGCTACAAAATATACGGATAACTGCTGGAGAAATTCCATCGGTCTCGTGACGATATTCCCCTGGATTCTCGTAGAACACGCGATCGCGCGTCCCGTGCGATGCCGCGTGACCGAGAGTGAAAAAGAAAGGAGGGAGAGAGAAAGAGAGAGAGAGAG
>NW_012054613.1:0-570 GCF_000956235.1 Wasmannia auropunctata | reverse complement strand
GATGTGTATAAGAGACAGCTCTCTCTCTCTCTCTCTCTCTCTCAATGCATACTTGCATGCGGAATTGAATCTTGATCAAACGAGGCAGCGGTCTAGCCCAGAAGAGTCCGCCAAAAACGATATATCGTTACCATTCTACATGCATCGAGAAAGTTCCGCTTTCAACGAAAGCATCAAGTACTTATATGGAGGATAGAAATATGATCAGAACTACTTCCGTACATGAGCATTACATTTTATATGCTCTAACGTAAATAAAAGATTAAAATATATACACACATTTTTTCAATTTTAATGTGCGCGCGCGCGCGTGTGTGTGTGTGTGTGTGTGTGTGTGTGTGTGTGTGTGTTTAGAGAACGATAGAGCAATTTAATTAGAGAATTAAAATATTATGAGAATGTCGTATAATGAATTTTCATCAATCTATTTTTTCTCTTATATAAAAACCTTTTTCTTAAATTTCGAAAAATCGATATAAAATAAACGAAAAGAAATTGTACCATATTGTACATCGATGAAGATGAATGTAACTATAGCACGTACAGTCGCGAACAAATCGGTTGCGACAC
>NW_012054612.1:0-2000 GCF_000956235.1 Wasmannia auropunctata | reverse complement strand
ACGAAAATTATGATTAAACTGAAAAGTATCTTATTATTAAAAATAAGAAAGTAAATTTGTTTTACAAACTGTATTTTTATAACTGAAATGTGCAATAAACTCATGCCAAATTCAATTTTGACTTTTTTCAGAATTTATCTAATTGTAAATAGTTATTACATAATATTATAGAACTAATTTTAATGTGGCCTACATTTATCTTTTACAAGAGGAGAATTTTTTTTAATTCTTTTTTTAAACAGCTTTTCCTTAAGAATTCCTTTAAAATTTATTATATTTATTTATTGAAGTCTTTGCTTCAAAATATGACATTGTTTCAGAATCAATATATTGATTTTCTCGTTCTACAAAGATGATAATTAAATGATGATAATTTAAATCTATTATCTAGAAAATAAAAAATTATGAAAAATTGATTTATATTAAGCAAAATATAGATAACTGAAAAAAAAACAAATTTTTAGAAAGAAAGGCTTATATTTTTTTCATAAAAAAACGTATTTTTTGAAAAAAAAAACAATTTGGTTTTTTTTCTATTTACATCACTACATGTATGGCGTTGGCGCGGCAGCGTTGCGTGCGCAGGAGCAAGAACGCGTTCGCGAAAAAGAGAACGCGCTATAGGCGAGAGCGCGCTATGTGTGGGAGAGAGAACGCGTTCGCGGGAAAGAGAACGCGCTGCGTACACGTGGGCGCGTGCGTACACGTAAGCGAGAACGTGCGGGAGCGAGAGCGCGCTATGGGCGAGCTATGCGTGGGAGAGAGAACGCGCTATGTGTGGGAGGAAGAGCGCGCTATAGGTGAGAACGCGCTATGCGTGAGCGCGCTATGAGTGACCCGCGACGGTGCGGGAGGGCGACAGGGGCGCGCCATCCCCCGCGAAAAATCCCCACACCGTAAGTAATTATCTCGGCGGTGCGTGATGTCATCTCCCCCCCTCTCATATTCTCAAAGAGCTCACCGCTATCATTGTTTATGGAAACATACATGGCCCATGTTTATATAAACATCTCGGCGGTTACCCCCTGTGACATCATTCTCCCCGCGCAAATTCCCCCCGCTCTTCACCCCCCTTCGGAGCTCCCGAGTTAGAACCGGCTTATTCCTTCTACTAAATATGTAATGTAAAAGATTAAATGTTTTATAAATTTTGTTGATTTATTTAACATCTGAATTGTCACAAATTTACTGATCGTTATTATCATCTGCTATGATTGGCGGTTGCAGATTTATCAATACACAGCACATGATAATGATACGAGTATCATCACAATATGGTTGCATATTTAGACTAAATTTATTTAAAATATGAAATGTTCGAAGATGTTGCATTATACACTCTATGTGAATACGTACACTAGTCACTTTATAAGTTTCTTCTACTTCCTTTTCTGAGAAGATTCCATTTTGCAAAAAAGGAGGCATAACTAATAAAACATTTTTTCCTTCTTTATCTAATTTACTTTTAACTTGAGGAAATCCTTTATCTGCAAGAATCTCATCATTTTCTTCAAGTAAATTTAATATTCCGGATAATATTATTATTTGTGAATCTGTTGCGCATCCACCAAAACATTTTAATCTAAAAGAAATTAACCCTGATGGAGTACAACTAACTAAAATTTTTATTCTGTGCCCTTTTTTATACTGAAAATAAAAGAGCACTCGATGTTCAACAGAAGAAGATGTCTCAACCAGAAACTCTATCAATAATAACTCTATATATAGAGTAATTTTCTTTGAAACACTGGGGCATAGTTTCATCTACGACGTATCGACTAGGCCATGTAATAAAATTTTGATAAGCACTGCTCAAATGCTGGAGCACAGAATAGAATATTCTTTAAATAAATTGCCAGCTCGTTATATATAAATAATAAAAAAGACAGGACAATAGGCCAAAGACGAGCATAAAACAAAGAGTGTCAATTAATAAAAATTCTTTAATAAGTTATTTAAATAAAATTAAGATTAAAAAACGCGAGACTAGTTTCGGCTTA
>NW_012054611.1:0-1635 GCF_000956235.1 Wasmannia auropunctata | reverse complement strand
TTATCGCGGTATCTTTGAATGTATTAGAATTAATTAAAATTCCTATAAAAACTCGAAAATGAGTATTATTACTATAACTGTCACAAAAGCAAACTTTACAGGGTAACAAGGTATTTTTTTGTCGTTTTTGTGCATAATTAACCGGAAAATCGTAAAATAAACTTTAGGACAAGGAACGAAATTTTTTTTGTAGAGCCGTGTTATTTTTAGTATAATGTAGACTCATCTATTTAATAAGGCGAAGATTTAATAAATATTCTACCTTGCGTAAGGGTCTGTCTAATCTTTTCGATATCTGTTTTATTTTTAGTGTATTGTAGACTCATTCATTTAGTAAGACAACTAGATTTAATAGATAATAATTTTATTCGTTATCAGTTACAGAATTATTGATAGGATACAATGTAACATTCATTATAAGGTGAAAGAAAAACATAAACACATTCTATCAGAATACACTTACGATTTTGTTTGAGTAAATTTAAAACTCTATATTTGCACAGTTCCACATAATATATATATATATATATATATATATATATATACATATATATATAATAAAACTAATAAATATATATCAATATCTAATAAATATTCGCCTTATTCAATATATGAGTCTACAATATACTAAAAATAATGGATACCGAAAAGATTAGACAGACCCCTACGCAAGGTAGAAAGTATGTTGAATTGAATATCATTTAAGTCTTCGTCTTACTAAACAAGTAGAAGCATTAAAGCATATATTTTCTGTATCTACAATAGATAATAGCTATACGATAGGCGGGGAGAGGGGCTCCGCCCCTCCCCGCCTGCGCCCATACTACCTATTGGAGGGGGGCTTCGCCCACCCCAACTCCCCCATTGGTATTATATTTTTATTACTTTTTTTTGTTAATAACTTTTTAACAAAGAATGACCGCCGATTAAAACCTTTTGATAGTCACTCAGGGTCCTGACCTTGACAACATATGTCAAAGTCAAGGTCATTGGAGGTGGCTCCCCTATTCTCAATAATTACCCAATGTTCTTTGCGATTTGGCCAACTTTCAAGCCAAAGAAAACTTTTTCAGCCAACAGTTTCTTTGGCAAACTGTTGATTGAATTTCATCAGTAGCATGGTGGAATGGTCTGTGCAAAAGCACAGAGCTTTCAAAAATAGCTGTACGATTTTTGAAACTACCCGCCACTTCAGCTGCCTGCGAAAGAAGCTTTAGTACATATGGTGCAATACACACTTCTAAAAGAAATAAACTAACAAATGACAGGGCGGCAAAAATTGTCTACATTGCACATATGTAATTTAAAATTGCAAGGTTCACAAGTTTCACAACAATTTATTACTCCTCAAGATATCAACAGTACCAGTACACTTAATAAAGAGCCTGTTTTTGAATCCAGTGCAAGAAAAATTAATCTAGATGATAAAGTCGATGAATTGGATGAAATTTCAGACTCTTCTACAATGAATTTTGAAAGTTCAGACTGTTCAGAAGATGACGAAAATTATGATTAAACTGAAAAGTATCTTATTATTAAAAATAAGAAAGTAAATTTGTTTTACAAACTGTATTTTTATAACTGAAATGTGCAATAAACTCATGCCAAATTCAATTTTGACTTTTTTCAGAATTT
>NW_012054610.1:0-408 GCF_000956235.1 Wasmannia auropunctata | reverse complement strand
TCTTCTGACGCTCCGCCAGTGTGTATTTTCCCCTCGTGTGAGGGGTCGAGGGCTGGCCGGCCCGGGCCCCTCCTGGGGGTTTCCAGATCATCGAGGAGGGCGGACGTATCCTCCTCCTCGCTATCGTCCTGGTCGACGTCCATCGGCTTGTCCGCTTTTCTCTTACCCAGGTAAGAGCTACTAGACAAGGACGTCGACGATGCTATGGACGAGACGGAGTCCGACCGAGGTCGGGCTCCGCTCGTCGCCCGGGCTTTAGATGAAGCCGGTCCGGGTTTAGCAAAAACGGTGTTAGGTAGGTTAAACCCAATCTCCGGTTCCGGCAATCCGGAACCACCAGCGATGGATTGCTGGCTTTCCTCCTCAATCTCTCGCTCCAGAGGAGCCTCCTTCCTCGTCGTGGTTTTT
>NW_012054609.1:0-570 GCF_000956235.1 Wasmannia auropunctata | reverse complement strand
GCCTTTACGGCCCGACCTTGGAGGTTGGACGAGTTGGCCGCGATCCTCTTCACGTCGGCCACCCTCTCTGTGACCAGGGCCGCGATGTCCCTCGACGAATTTGTACGGAGCCGCTCCTCCAGCTCCTTCGCCCGGAGGTCCTCCGTCTTAGCCCTTCTGGACTCGACCCTGGTGTCCGGGTCGAGCATTCGGTCCTCCTCCCGGGCCATTCTCCTGGCCTTTCTCGCGTCAGCGGTCTTCTGACGCTCCGCCAGTGTAAATTTCCCCTCGTGTGAGGGGTCGAGGGCTGGCCGGCCCGGGCCCCTCCTGGGGGTTTCCAGATCGTCGAGGAGGGCGGACGTATCCTCCTCCTCGCTATCGTCCTGGTCAACGTCCATCGGCTTGTCCGCCTTTCTCTTACCCAGGTAAGAGCTACTGGACAAGGACGTCGACGATGCTATGGACGAGACGGAGTCCGACCGAGGTCGGGCTCCGCTCGTCGCCCGGGCTTTAGATGAAGCCGGGCCGGGTTTAGCGAAAACGGTGTTAGGTAGGCTAAACCCAATCTCCGGTTCCGGCAATCCGGAACCA
>NW_012054608.1:0-452 GCF_000956235.1 Wasmannia auropunctata | reverse complement strand
CTCCCGGATCCCCCCCGAGGGGATGACGGGGACAGTGCTGCCCTCGTTCTCGCCATCCCTCTGCTCTTCTCCGACCTAGCAGGGGGGGCAGCACTCAGCGCCTGTACGCGCTCGTTTGCGGAAGCTAGTTCCCTTCTCAGGGAACCAGCTTCCGCCTCTAGTTTGTCGACGCGGTCCCTCAGCTGGCGGATCGTCTCCGCCTCCGAGGGGCCCGCGTCGGCTCCTTGTGCCCTGCCGTTTAACACCGCGACTGCAGCGGTGACAGTGGTCGCGGCATTCCACAGGGCCTTTACGGCCCGACCTTGGAGGTTGGACGAGTTGGCCGCGATCCTCTTCACGTCGGCCACCCTCTCTGTGACCAGGGCCGCGATGTCCCTCGACGAATTTGTACGGAGCCGCTCCTCCAGCTCCTTCGCCCGGAGGTCCTCCGTCTTAGCCCTTCTGGACTCGAC
>NW_012054607.1:0-1513 GCF_000956235.1 Wasmannia auropunctata | reverse complement strand
TTATTGGTTTTGTTATAAATATATAAATATCTATTCGTGGTGCGCGCGGTTATAAATAATTTATGGAATAGAAAGTCATCGCGCGCGCGCGCGGCGCGGGAGAGAAGGAGATCGTTTGATAGAGCGCATTTTGATTCGGGGGCATCCGCGGCCGACAGACAGACAGACAGACAGGCGGACAAGCAGACAGGCAGGCAGGCCTCTCTCGGCTCTCTTTCATCGCAGAAACGAATTTGCGAAACAATCGGCAATTCTCGCGTCGTTAGCCATCGTATCCTCGCGCGCGTAACGGCCGCGCGGGGTTAACGCGCGCGCCATTGTGCTTTCGTGCTTTCGCGCCGCGTTGTTGTTGCCCGCGAGTCTTTCTTTCGTTTTAGCGATGACGCGAGCGGGGAACGCGGAATGGAAACACGCTCGCCGCGCGCGGCCACTTTCGCGGCGGCGCTTTGATAATATCGTAAAGCGCAGCGACGGCCGACAGCCACGGAAATTCTAACGCGATCAGCCTTAATTCCGCTGCAATCTCACAGCCGCGTTTTTCTCGCGTCGAATATGTCGCGCCCGATCGTATACGACACGCGGTACAATTTGCAACGGGGTTTTTTTTTATTTTGCGCGAAAACATTTATGCAATCCACTCGTGGGAATGAACGGTAATCTTATAGAATAATACAACGATTTCTCTCTACGAAACCCACACATTCTCTCTCTCTTTCAAAATTTCACAACTTTATCGATAAAATTACCTATATTCGCGATACAATCGACCGATCTCATTTCGTCGTTTTGCTCGTTTGCGCGCGCGCGAGAGAGAGAGAGAGAGAGAGAGAGAGAGAGAGAGAGAGAGAGAGAGAGCGACAACGAGGCGCATACAGACAGACCGTAGAAGTGAGAAAGAGCATTAGTCGAAAGGCCATAGAATGTCCATGTCGCGTTTCTATCGGGTGTCACGTTTCGCAGTATCAACAGAAAAAAAAACACGGCACGCTCGTCTGTCGGTGTAGGAGCACTTCCGAATGAGCGAAATTCGACGTCCGATAGTTGACGATGCTTTCGCATCGACCATCGTGATTACGGCGGTCGACGGCAATGTGCTACGTGTCGCGTCGCACCCCTTCGCTCTCTCACTGTAGTTTTTTGCGTGTTTTAACCCCGTCGTTCGACCAAACGAGGAGCTCGACCGGGAGAATTAAATCGTTCGAAGCTCGCATTTAAAAAAAAAAAACAATCACCGTGTGGACGTGACAACGACGATTGTCGAAATATATCGTGAAACGGTGCAATTTCGACAGAAAATCCAGCAGACGGAATCAAGAAAATTCTTTTAAATAACTAATTATGGGTAACTTGCAACAAGAGTGATTTTTTAAACTAAAATAGAGAATTCTAATGGCGGTAACTGCAGACTGATATGTCATTATGCAGCGGATCGAAGATTACAACGATTGTAATCAATAAAGATAGAGACATTACAATATACAATCAATTAGAAAGATTTTTCGATGTAAAAAGA
>NW_012054606.1:0-605 GCF_000956235.1 Wasmannia auropunctata | reverse complement strand
CGCGACGCGACGCGACGTGGCGTAGACGCCGTAGACGCGGTGCCGTGGCGTGCGCATGGGAGCCTGTTACTAACCGCGCTATTCGATTCGAGCAGCGTCGCCGTGACGTCAACGCCGGTAACCGGCGGCAATTGGGCGAGTCGCGCGGCGCGCGGCATTCCGGCCGCGGCGGCACACTCCGGGCCCTCGCTCCGCGACGCCGCCGTCCGCTGACGGTACAGTCGTCCTTCCCCGACAATCTCCCGCGGACGTGCGTCAGGACGCGGCGCCCGCCGTCTTATCAGCGTTATCGGCGGACGGACGGGCTTTAAGAGGCCGCGTCAGATCCCAGAGAGTCACGACACCAGGAGACGACGTGAGGCACATCGCACAGGCACGAGCGGACGGACGAACCGTGGAGCGCGATGTCGCAGGCCGAGCTGAACGAAACAGCTGTGGAGAATTTCCGCGAGTACCTGCGGATACCGTCGGTGCAGCCGGACATCAACTACGGTGAGCTATCGCGGGAGGGGCGAAATTCCGTGGAATTTTCGGTAAAACGGATTAAACGCGGCGGACGAGAGCGTGGGGGAGTGGAGGAGAGAGAGAAAGAGAGAGAGAGAGAG
>NW_012054605.1:0-346 GCF_000956235.1 Wasmannia auropunctata | reverse complement strand
TTTGCCGATCAAAATCTATCATATACATCCCAAGAAACCGATTGTAATTTTGACATGGATCGGAATGCAACCAACAAAACCGTCCATTCTCTTAAACAGTCACATGGACGTAGTGCCTGTTTTCGAAGTAAGTGCTTTGATTTACGGTCAAGAGGTCATAAATATTTATTATTGTATATTTATTATTGTTCGCACATGATCAACTTGCTGACTCCTAATATTAATCGTATAACTGATCTAGGACGAATGGACCTATCCGCCGTTCAGCGCACACATGGACGAGGAAGGCAACATCTACGCTCGCGGCGCTCAGGATATGAAGTGCGTGGGAATACAGTTCTTGGAG
>NW_012054604.1:0-962 GCF_000956235.1 Wasmannia auropunctata | reverse complement strand
TAAACCGGAATACATTTTTATGAGTTAGTCTTTGCCTTATCCTTGCGTGAAAAAATCCGTATTTATATATTTTTTTATTTGCGATTTGCTGTTTTATATACATATGTGTTCAATTTCTAGTTATGTTATAATTATTACCTATTACATTGTATGACAATTTAATCCACATTATCAATTAAAATAAATGTAACAATTTCTTCGATATCAAATGCTATACACGATTATTACTGCAGAAACGTGTAAAAGTTCATGATTAGGAATACGTAAAAAAAAATTCACACGGAAATTTTTACGAGTCGAGACTGTTATAGTCTCGTCTCGTAGATAGTTCTCGTCTTATCGTAGTGTAGAAAAACCTATGATTCCCTTTGCGTGTAGATAAAAGCTTATCAACTTTTGTAGACATACTTTTCAAACAATAAGCACTTGTGATTTACTATCATCCGTTAATTGTCATAGATTAATATTACGCATTGTAATTTTCGATAGTGTTTCTTACTTGAAATTACTATCTATATAAATTTTTTTTGTCGGAATTCTCCATATGCAGACATCGTATTTTTCTTGCCTTGTAAAAAACTATTGGGAAGTACCTGAAATATTGTTAAAGAATTGCAGTTCTAAACTATACCAACTTTTCGGCACATTAGGCACGTGAATTTACGTTAGCTTATTAAGATAAGAAAGCCTTGTCATGCATTTAACATTATCTCTTGCTCGAAATATTGCTTAAGGTGCATAAACTATTTTGATAACGTATGAAAGAATTTATTATTTGCATTAAACAAATATTGTTTTTATCACGATTTTAAAAATTGATTCAAAGTTGACGGTTTTTACTTAAATCCAGTGATGCTTTTGGATTTACAGATGCATGAGGGGCATTTTCGTTCGTGTCAGACAGTTGAAATTTAATTTCTCTTCGAGAAATCCATTGAAATGGAGAAGAGAAAACGCAAATT
>NW_012054603.1:0-415 GCF_000956235.1 Wasmannia auropunctata | reverse complement strand
TTTATAGTTATATTATAATTATTATCTGCATTATATTGTATGGCAATTTAATTCGTATTATCGGATTAACAAATATCACAATTTTTTCGATATCAAATTTTATACAATATTTTTACGGCGTAATGTGTAAAAAGCTAATAGTTAGGAATACGTAAAGAATATTTAATAAATCTGAATACATTTTATGAATCGATATAATTGATATTCCTTGTCCTGTCCACGTAGAAAAATTCCTTTGGCGTAACGTATAAAAATAGTTAAGATTACGTAAAAAAATGTAATAAACCGGAATACATTTTTATGAGTTAGTCTTTGCCTTATCCTTGCGTGAAAAAATCCGTATTTATATATTTTTTTATTTGCGATTTGCTGTTTTATATACATATGTGTTCAATTTCTAGTTATGTTATAATTA
>NW_012054602.1:0-1173 GCF_000956235.1 Wasmannia auropunctata | reverse complement strand
ATTATCAAATTAGAATTCAACGTAAATCGACCGTTTTATTATTATATTCGCCATAACGAAGGAATATCTCTGTTCGGAGGTCATGTGAACGTTCCAGAAATATAATAGATATTATTCCGTAAAAAAACTGCCGAATTAGAATATCTAAGAAAATATATAACGATTTTTTAATATTCTATTCACAACTCTATTTGAGGCTCCCAGCGCAAAATTTAGCGAATCGTTAGAATTCGACGTAAATCGACCGTTTTATTATTATATTCGTCATAACGAGGGAACATCGTTTGTATCTTTGTTCGAAAGTCGTGTGAACGTAACAGAAATGCAATAGATTTTACTCCGTGGAAATTTACCAAATCAGATAATCTACATTTATCTGCTTCGCTGCTTCCTTTATCGATTTCATCGTTATTAACTATTATTCATTGTATGCATACAGTATATACGTTACTCACATTTGCGTATTTACATTTTGAAACGTCTTTTTTATTACGAGAATCACGGTATAATCATTTAAATAAAGAATTGAGATACTAACTTCGGCAGAATATACGTTCGTGACGTGCATGAAAGGTTTTGGCATGAAAAATATGAAAGCAAATAAAAAAATACACAACGATTTCATTCTGTTTACAGATCTATTCATGAAACTTAAGATGTTATCATTAAGCTTCAATGTAAATCGACCGTTTTATTATTATATTCGTCATAATGAGGAAACTTCGTTCGTATCTTTATTCGAGGGTCGTGTGAACGTACTAGAAATGTGACAGATGTTTCTCCGTAAGGAAAAAATTGCCGAATTAAAATAGCTGCATACTTCTGTTTTTTTTATCGATTTTACTACGTATTATTCATTTTAAATATACACATTTGTATATTTATGTTCTGAACGGTCTTTTTATGTAGCTAGATGATATTATGACAATCATTTGGCAGTATATAATCATTGGGAATAAAAAATTGGGATGTTAACTTCGACAGAGCATACATTCGTGACGTGCGCAAAAAGCTTTAAATAAACAAGAAAATACTTGAAAATGATTTTTTCATATTCTGTTTACAGCTATACTAATTGCAGTTCAAAGCTCCATTATAATATCTATTATCAAATTAGAATTCAACGTAAATCGACCGTTTTATTATTATATTCGCCATAACGAAGGAATATCT
>NW_012054601.1:0-540 GCF_000956235.1 Wasmannia auropunctata | reverse complement strand
CTCTTGAACCTTTCGACGAGATTTATCTGAAGGAACAAAATATCAAACATCTGTCTTTTCATTCGTATCTCAGGAAGCTCACTGCCGGAGTTGATAGGTAACGTACATTTGAAATGTGTCGTGAAATAATTGTAAACAATTACAAGAATATTCGATTGTATCTCGTATATATATATATATATATATATATATATATTTTTGTCGCAGGGGCAAGTTTATACAATTAGACGACATAAGCTGCCGTATAAAGACTGGCTGCAAGGACCATCCGCCGTGGCCGCGAGGGATTTGCAGCAAGTGCCAACCGAACTCAATCACTCTGAACCGCCAGACTTATCGGCATGTGGACAACGTCATGTTCGAAAATGCTAGTTTAGTAGAACGTTTTCTTAATTACTGGCGCAGCACTGGGCACCAACGCATCGGCTATCTGTACGGAAGATACGAAGTGCATTCGGATGTTCCGCTAGGAATAAGAGCAGTCGTTGCGGCCATATACGAACCACCGCAGGTACATAGCGCTCGTACACAATTCTTCGA
>NW_012054600.1:0-340 GCF_000956235.1 Wasmannia auropunctata | reverse complement strand
CGAGAGCCCCTCTGCACAAATCCGCATCGAGACGTCCGTTTTTCGTCGAGCTCTCTCGATTATTCAAAACTGCACTATTTTCATACTGACTACGTTTGAAACGTTTTACTGCCCGTTTAGACATGTGTTGCGTTTTTGGTTGCGTCTAAAACCAAGATAACAATTCTCTTTGCAAAAACTTGAAATTATTAGATTCAAGCGCCATTTGATTGATAATCATTCAAAACTTACGGCCAATAATATGCAGTCTCGTTCTGGTGTCACATCCTTCAATATGCCCGCGACGCATTCATTTCCAACTGTCTCTATGCCCGACAATGAACCCGTATTAATTAGCCAC
>NW_012054599.1:0-300 GCF_000956235.1 Wasmannia auropunctata | reverse complement strand
AAACTAACGCGCAATGATAGATTCGACACTCTTGTACCGATAATTAATTCATTCGACTGTGCGTGTTTCGCAAAATTTATTCGGCTAAAAATGTATCTCGTGACAATTATACATTTTCGGATCTTTATATGTATAATTTCATCTTGCACATTTAAAGCCGGTTCTACATTAGTTGCAAGCCGATCGCAAGCTTGTTGCGACAGCCAATCCAAAGCATTGATTTCAAAATAGCAAGCTTCTAGATTGGCTGTCACACAAGCTTGCGATCGTCTTGGAACTAATGTAGAACCGACTTAACTT
>NW_012054598.1:0-820 GCF_000956235.1 Wasmannia auropunctata | reverse complement strand
TGCGATATTGGAAAATGTGCAAAATTTAGAAAATTTAAATTATACGGAGTTAAAATCAAAGTTAGAGTTACGATTCGGTGAGTCACAATCGTTGCAAAATTATTATTCGCAGTTTACTAATAGAAAACAGAAGTTCGGGGAAAACATTGCGTCTTTTGGCTCCGATGTAGAAAGGCTCGCACAATTAGCTTATTCTGAATGTCCGGATTCAACGCGTGATAAGATAGCATGCGCGCGGTTTGTCTCCGCTCTTTCGAACGGTTTCGTAAAAAGAACTTTACAATTAGAAGGAGTAACATCCTTGAGGGTAGCTATTGAGAGAGCTAAAGCAATTAATTTAATACAAGAAAATTCTTTCGAACAGAGAAGAGAAAATAATTTTATAGCGTTTGAAAAGAATAGAGAGAAAAGTTTTTATAATTTTAAAGAGAAAGGAGAGAATCAAAATTTTGAAAAAGTTAATCAACAGAAAGAGGGAAAATTGAATAAAAATAAAGAGAAAGAATGCTGGGAGTGTGGCAAGAAAGGTCATTTCCGCGCCGAGTGTCCTGGCAAAGTGGGAAACAAAGATTTAGAAAGCGATTAATTTAATAAACCGGAGCCGATTATATGAAATGTATATAGATTGTCTTTGTATTTATTATGTTTACTGCGTATTTGATTTACTTCCAGTTATAATACACGGCGGATGAAGTCTCCCTGAGATGATTGGCGAGAACTGGAACGGACAGAGAACGGATTTATGGAGGCAACTGCCTGGAGCAAGAAAAGAAAAACGAGGGAGCAGCAGTAAAATGCCGCCGTGCGGAGTTTCTTTTTT
>NW_012054597.1:0-536 GCF_000956235.1 Wasmannia auropunctata | reverse complement strand
AGAAAGAGGGCATGCGAGCGAACGGCGGGAGGCGAAGAGACACCGACTCTGACGGAGGTCTTCCGCTCTACGCTGGAGGAATTGCGTGAGATACGGGAGGAGCGCGCGCTGCGACAGCAACAACAGGCCGCGTTCGAAGCGACTCTTCGCGCCGAACAACAGCGACAGCGTACCGCCTTGGAGGCAATGATCACGCAGCGTGACGAGGAACTACGACAGCGCGACGAGGAATTACGACTTTTGCGAGAGCGGCTACGAGAAACTGCTCCAATAAACCAGCTAAGTCCTTTCATTAATATCGAAAATAATGCGCGAGATTGTAATGAAAATGTCGCGAATATCGGCAATCGCTTTGTCAACGTTGAAGTTGCCGCGGGCTCGGGCGATCGAGCCGATTCGAATGTGTATTCTCTCCGCGGAGTGACGGGTGTGAAAATAAAGCCGGACACGTTTGACGGGAGTGCTCCCTTGCGCGAGTTTTTCGCGCAATTCGATTTGATTTCTCGTGCGAATCGTTGGGGAGATGAGACAAAGAC
>NW_012054596.1:0-416 GCF_000956235.1 Wasmannia auropunctata | reverse complement strand
TCGTAAAAAAACGATCAGTGAACAGTGTTGTGAAGTGATGGCGACGACGAGAAAGAGGGCATGCGAGCGAACGGCGGGAGGCGAAGAGACACCGACTCTGGCGGAGGTCCTCCGCTCTACGCTGGAGGAATTGCGTGAGATACGAGAGGAGCGCGCGCTGCGACAGCAACAACAGGCCGCGTCCGAAGCGACTCTTCGCGCCGAACAGCAGCGACAGCGTACCGCCTTGGAGGCAATGATCACGCAGCGTGACGAGGAACTGCGACAGCGTGATGAGGAATTACGACTTTTGCGAGAGCGGCTACGAGAAACTGCTCCAATAAACCAGCTAAGTCCTTTCATTAATATCGAAAATAATGCGCGAGATTGTAATGAAAATGTCGCGAATATCGGCAATCGTTTTGTCAACGTTGAAG
>NW_012054595.1:0-403 GCF_000956235.1 Wasmannia auropunctata | reverse complement strand
TATAATATATTGTTACGCCCGTGTCTTTGCCCGCGTCGTTCGATGTACCAGCGAGCCGGTCCAGCTGTCAGATGTTTCCCTGACGACGCGTTGTCATCTGTCAAACGGATGACATATTAGACTTGGAGACGAGCCGTCGACCCGTTCGGACGTGCTGAGCTCTGTTCTTTCTATTCGCTGCGTTGTTTGTTCACAGTTATTATAATAAAGCGTGTTCCTTGTGTTTCTAATTGGTGTTCCTTCTTATTTCTCCGCGACCTTCCGGTGCGCGTGCGCGAACGCGGGTGCGGAAGTGCGAACGTTACGCGGGCGAGTGCGTGATCGCGAGATACACCGCCCCGGGCGTAACATTTTGGGGGCTCGTCCGGGATCGAACGGACGAGCGGATCATAAAAAAACGATA
>NW_012054594.1:0-475 GCF_000956235.1 Wasmannia auropunctata | reverse complement strand
CATGGGCATGGGAACTGTGCAACGGAGTATGGAGAGGTGAAGGATGGCCAGAAGATTGGAAGGAGGAGATCATAGTGCCAATCAAGAAAAAAGGAAAAGGAAACACAGTGGGAGAATATAGAGGAATAACCCTGATGCCATCTCTATACAAGATCTACACGACAATATTGACAAGAAGGATAAACAGTGAGACGGAAGAAGAAGAAATGATACCAGAAAACCAGGTTAGATTCAGAAGAGGGAAAGGGACCATGGATAATATATAATATTGTTACGCCCGTGTCTTTGCCCGCGTCGTTCGATATACCAGCGAGCCGGTCCAGCTGTCAGATGTTTCCCTGACGACGCGTTGTCGTCTGTCAAACGGATGACATATTAGACTTGGAGACGAGCCGTCGACCCGTTCGGACGTGCTGAGCTCTGTTCTGTCTATTCGCTGCGTTGTTTGTTCACAGTTATTATAATAAAGCGTGTT
>NW_012054593.1:0-737 GCF_000956235.1 Wasmannia auropunctata | reverse complement strand
AGAGAAAGAGGAATAGAAGGAGAGATGGAATGGATGGGAAGGAGAGTCAAGAAGGCGTTAGAGAAAACAGTAAGAGAATGTGGGGAAACGGAGGGAGAAAGGAAAGGATGGTAGGCACGAAGAGTGCAGGAGAGGGAAAAAGGAAGTGAGAGCGAAACTAAGAATATGGAGATTGGGAATAGAGAAGAAAGAGGCGTTTAAAAAAGAGAAAGTGGAATACAAGAACATATGCGAAAAGAAAAAAAAGAGAGAAAAAAGAGAGATGGATAAGCATAGCGGAAGATATAAAGACGGAAAGCCAGGCGTAAAAGGTGGTGAACGGGGAAAGAAAAAAGTGGAATGGAATGAACTATGAAATTAGGATGGAGGACTGGAGAAAGTATTTCATGGACTTACTTCGAGGAGTAGAGAGGAGAATGGTGAGAGGAGACGGAGGGGGAAGAGAGAGAGATGGAGAGATGGAAATAGGAAAGAGGGAATTAGAAAAGGTGATGGAAGAATTAAAGAGAGGGAAGGTTATAGGGAGGGATGGAATCCCGAATGAAGTTTGGAAATATGGAGGAGAGGAAACAAAGACATGGGCATGGGAACTGTGCAACGGAGTATGGAGAGGTGAAGGATGGCCAGAAGATTGGAAGGAGGAGATCATAGTGCCAATCAAGAAAAAAGGAAAAGGAAACACAGTGGGAGAATATAGAGGAATAACCCTGATGCCATCTCTATACAAGATCTACACG
>NW_012054592.1:0-324 GCF_000956235.1 Wasmannia auropunctata | reverse complement strand
AATCTGAACGCAGCCTAAGAGTCTGGCCACGCTAGTGAAATCTCATTAAAATCTGATACAACATGGCATTGTAGTAAACACTGGTGTGGTGTGTTACTGTTGTGTGTGTATTATTATATAGATGTGTGTGTAATACTGCATGCAAATGAGACATCTTATTGGTTCCGCCATTTTGTATCAGCACTAATAGGATTTATGACGAGATGGCCAGACTCTTAGCTAGGGACTCTAGGGAGGCGTTGGAGACGCTACTAGGGACTGAGGCTAGGGACATTTAGAGAGCTGAAAGAGGGGGAGCCAGGGAGTGCTGGGAGCACGAAATAA
>NW_012054591.1:0-331 GCF_000956235.1 Wasmannia auropunctata | reverse complement strand
TCTGGTATTATTTGTCGAAAGCTTTGAATCGTCGAGTATGAGTGTCGAGATAATTGTTTAAGATAAATACATATATACGCGCTAGTGTATACAGTAAAAATAATTTTCTTAAAAAAAAACCCGTTTGACATTTCATCGGTATTTCTCGTATTGATCGCGTTTCGTATTTTATTATTCTATTGATATTATTATGGAGATTACAAAGCACGCCGGATATAATAATGTATTACACTGTTAAATCTATAGTGTCAAATTTAACCTTAGTTAAGTCGCCACTGCTCCTACTTAATAAATAGTTATTTTTAACTAAACAGTGGGGTTAAATAATTTA
>NW_012054590.1:0-548 GCF_000956235.1 Wasmannia auropunctata | reverse complement strand
TTTCTCGAAACACGTTTTTTCAAATCGGCACGCAGCATAACTCAAACAATTTTCTATTTTTTCACTCCAAATTAATATCACATCTTTAAAACAACATTCCGCATAGAAATACGTAGCCGATTTTCGATAAGTTAATATTTCGATTTTTTAGGTACAAATAAGTGCCCGTTTTTTGGTAGTAAAATGAACTTTTTTTTTCAAATGCTCGCCAATTTCACAAAAATGAATATTTTCAAAATCCCCTACGTATTTCTATAGCTATACTAATGTAGTTTAAGAAAAAATTTTTTATTTTGTTCCAGATTAATTTTTGCTGCACTTATACTGCGTGCCGCGGAGCCCCTCCAAAAAAAACCGTTCCGCAGAAACGGCGGTTGGGCAGCCATTTTGCCATATTTTTTAATAAACCAAATTTTTTTGAAACTTTAAAACATGCTTAACAACATCCTCAAAAAGAATTATCCTTTTACTTTTCCTTCCATTAAAAAAAAAATTCGCAAAAAAACGTTAAAATTTTACGTCTCTCTACTGTGGTGTAACCCCTTAAC
>NW_012054589.1:0-323 GCF_000956235.1 Wasmannia auropunctata | reverse complement strand
GCTCCAGCATAAAAGCGTCCAGAAAAGAAAACGAGGAGGAGTTTAGCAACCTGGAAGGTCAGCTTTACGGTGCTAGAATAGCAGATTAAAGGTAAAAAATTTTCAATGATCAAATTTTTTATTTTATCATGTTCGAAACACGAGTCAAAACTTTAAACGCGTTTTTCTCGAAACACGTTTTTTCAAATCGGCACGCAGCATAACTCAAACAATTTTCTATTTTTTCACTCCAAATTAATATCACATCTTTAAAACAACATTCCACATAGAAATACGTAGCCGATTTTTGATAAGTTAATATTTCGATTTTTTAGGTACAAATA
>NW_012054588.1:0-770 GCF_000956235.1 Wasmannia auropunctata | reverse complement strand
CTTAATGGCTAACAAAGTTAAAAATGAAATTGTTAATCAAATTAAGAGAGCAAAATATTTCAGCCTTATTGTAGATTTGACACCAGGTGTAGCCCACGTTGATCAATTATCTGTTGTATTCCGGTACTGTTTAGATGGTTATGTACATGAACGCTTCTTTTGCTTTCTACCTATTAATAGCCATACTGGAGCATCATTAAATGAAGTAATATTACAAATTTTTTGCAATAATAAAATTGATATTGTTAATTGTCGAGCGCAAACTTATGATAATGCTAGTAACATGAGCGAAAAATACTCGGGATTACAAGCACGAATTAAAGAAGTTAATCCTCTTGCTCATTATGTTCCTTGTGTAGGACACTCACTAAATTTAGTTGGCGAGTGCAGCGTAGATGAATGTATCGAATCTGTCAATTTTTTCGGGTTTGCAATGACTTTATGCTTTCTTTTCCGTTTCTACGCATCGTTGGAGTATATTGTTAAAACACGGAAGCACTACATTGAATGAATGAATGAATAGTTTATTTGTTCCCCTTAGGGTTACAACTCTTTACAAATCAACACTTAAAACTATAGATCTTAACATTACTTTTATCTCTAACTTATCTCTAACTTAAAACTACTTCGCACGCTCGCCAACACACACGCTCGCCTCCCCGGGACCTCCGCTTCCGTCACAACTGATTCCCTCTTAAGCCATATTTTCAGCTTCCATTTTAATTCCAACGTCCGATCTACCCCCCTCTCTCCCTCCCTCTTCGCTCATT
>NW_012054587.1:0-334 GCF_000956235.1 Wasmannia auropunctata | reverse complement strand
TTCTGTACGTAATCACATTTCACCAACATCTGTCCGCAATTACGCATAGGAATCCTGTCTGTTCCTATCCGCATCCTGTACGCCGCGAATTGCGATTCAACAACATCCATACAATCGAAATTTTGAATTTTTTCAAATTGCAACTTTGGAGCTTTATAACTTGAAAAGTATTCAATGAAGAAACATTTGATTATAGTATTTTGGAAAGCTCTTGAGGTCAGCTACAAGAATGTGTAATTAAAAATAGGGAATGCCATTTAAAAAAATGAGGTGACTTTCATGTGACTTTCAAATAATTCTTCAAGGTCAAACCAATGGTACCATCTTACGGTCC
>NW_012054586.1:0-496 GCF_000956235.1 Wasmannia auropunctata | reverse complement strand
TCCGTTTGACCACGTCCCGATTGACCACAGCCACTCACAGCGGCCGGTGCCTAGAGATTTTCCACTGTTCAAGCGCTGTGAGTGGCTGGTGGTCAATCGGGACGTGGTTAATCGGGTATCACCCGTTAATTCCATGCTGCAAAACGTATTCACGTGTAGCATCGTTTACTATCCATAAAGCTGGATCTTTTACCTTTACAATTACATTAGAATTAACTGCAAAATTATTAGTATTATTACTTTGATTGATATTAATCATAGAAGACGAGGTAGTTGGCTCTGGAGACTTTGAAACGAAATTAGAATTAGGGTCTATGTTACACGCTGTTGGTACAATTTCTTTGATATTATCCGAACCAGTAATGGGAAGCAGCTGTTTTGAAGAACCAGCAATGGGAATTGCTGGTTCTTCAAAGTTATTTAGTTGATTAACAACTTTAGGTTGATTCAAGAAACTATCAATTTTAAGAGTTTTTTCGACGACACTACGTTCTCT
>NW_012054585.1:0-591 GCF_000956235.1 Wasmannia auropunctata | reverse complement strand
TTTTTATAAGAAATGCATAACGCGATCTGAACATGATGATTCCTAAGTGTAACAATTTTTAACTTAACAAGCCTAATGCCCGTGTAAAATAAATCCCAAATGTAACAGCTTTTAACCTAATGTAACTTGTTAACTTGTATAATATTGGAAAAAAACCTACGTGCATTAGCTGGTATTATAATTGATTATTTATTATATTAAATGAATTATTAAATACCACTCAGAGTGTGCCACGAGAAGGCTGCACGATAGAATTTCACACTCCGGTTTTTGTTTTTTTTTGTTTTTTAATTTTTTAAAAATTTTTTAAAGTTTATTTTTTATTTTTTTAAGTTTTATAATTTTTATTTAATTTTATTATAGTTTAATTTTTAATTAAAATGTTGATTTTGACTGTAAATACTTGTTAAATGAAGGTCCTTTAATTGTGAATTACTTCTTCAATTATTACTTATTTTATTACCTTTCTACGCGACTGAGCATTAGCAAATGAATCAATTATATCATCATAATTTATACGTTTTGCGATTTCTGACTCAATTGTAAGAACTGCTGAATTGTTGAGACGTTCATCACACATCGTAGATCGGA
>NW_012054584.1:0-544 GCF_000956235.1 Wasmannia auropunctata | reverse complement strand
ATTAATAAATTTATTTAATTGTAAACAGACGTTTTTATATTCTTTTTTATTAATCATAATTATGTAGTAATATATAGTAATATTGATTTTAATATATTTTTCAAAAAAAATTTTTATATACTAAAGAGATGTTATAAACATTACAACCCAGATAGCACACAGAGCTTAAAAGAATTTATTAGTATATTCAGTTTTATGTCATCAATTCTGAGTTTATTTTCAGGTACAAAAAGAATTATTTTTCTAAAAGGAATTATTGTTGCACCTAAAAATAAACTCAGAATTGATAACATAAAACTGAATATACTAATGAATTCTTTTGAGCTTTCTGTGCTATCTGGGCTGTAATGTTTATAACATCTCTTTAGTATAAAAATTTGTTTTGAAAAATATGTTAAAATCAATATTACTATATATTACTACATAATTATGATTAATAAAAAGAATATAAAAATGTCTGTTTACAATTAAATAAATTTATTAATAATTCTTAATTATTTACTTGTTTATAATAATTATTAGTTAATAATAATTGATAATATAA
>NW_012054583.1:0-514 GCF_000956235.1 Wasmannia auropunctata | reverse complement strand
CCACTGTCGCTGACTCCACAGGACATCACTCAAGCAGAACGCTTCTGGGTGCGTACAGTACAGCGAGCTCACTTCGCACGGGAACTCGCAGCGCTCACGCGGGAAGGATCCCTTCCACGCTCTCATCCTTTTTTACGTCTCACGCCATTTCTCGACGCCGACGGAATCTTACGCATTGGGGGTCGGTTGCGGAATGCCCTGATCGACCCGGACGCTAAGCATCCCATCCTAATGCCACGGGATGCTTTTTTCTCGCACCTGCTCATCGAGAACGCCCACTCTCGCACTATGCACGGCGGCGTACAACTAGTGCTCTCAACTCTTCGGCGGAAGTTCTGGATACTCGGAGGCAGGGCGCCCGTCAGCTCATTCATCCGCCGATGTGTCCGGTGCGTCCGCTATCAGGCCGACACTGCCAATCAGCTCATGGGACAACTTCCGCCATCCCGAGTCGTCCCCGCACGACCGTTTCTCAATTCTGGCGTGGATTACGCCGGTCCGTTTATGCTCAGAA
>NW_012054582.1:0-604 GCF_000956235.1 Wasmannia auropunctata | reverse complement strand
CTTCCTTCTTTTCATGCTGGTGTTTCTCGATGCTTCAATCAAGATTACAACATATATGTATATAGATACACATGCATCGAGCAATCAACCAATGGATTCAGTTTTCTCGTTCTAGTCACTATCTGTCCTTCCTACAATCATATCATTTCATTTTCAGTAAACTATATGTTTCACAGCTGATCAAAACGAGATAACTGATCAAACGAGATAAAAATTTTTTAACAAATCAGTAATGGTTGGCATAATCACTGTTGCTCAGAAACACGGACCATTGATATCATCACATTAAAGAAATATCAAAGCATATAGGAATTATGTAAAAGTTGTACAAGATTACATATATGATTATTGCAGATTATAGTTTGCATTAAATTACCTAAGAATTCGTAATTTTTGTGGTTATCCTTCTTTGGGCTTTGACAAAGAGACCAAGATCACACGGGCCATTCTAAAGAACAGTAAATGTTATTCTCCTTCCCGATTCAGGTTGTGCCACTTCCTTCTTTTCATGCTGGTGTTTCTCGAGGCTTCAATCAGGATTACAACATATATGTATGTAGATGCACATGCATCGAATAATCAGCCAATGGATTCAGTTTCTTCG
>NW_012054581.1:0-592 GCF_000956235.1 Wasmannia auropunctata | reverse complement strand
TAAAGAACAGTAAATGTTATTCTCCTTCCCGATTCAGGTTGTGCCACTTCCTTCTTTTCATGCTGGTGTTTCTCGAGGCTTCAATCAGGATTACAACATATATGTATGTAGATGCACATGCATCGAATAATCAGCCAATGGATTCAGTTTCTTCGTTCTAGTCGCTATCTGTCCTTCCTACAATCATATCATTTCATTTTCAGTAAATTATATGTTTCACAGCTGATCATACAAAACAAATTTTTTAACAAATCAATAATGGTTGTCATAATCACTGTTGCTCAGAAACACGGACCATTGATATATCATCACACAATTAAAAAATATCAAAGTATATAGAAATTATGTAAAAGTTATAAAAGATTACATATTTCAAATTATTGCAGATTATATTTAGTTCGCAATTACCTAAGAATTCTCAGATTTTTGTAATTATCCTCCTTTAGGACATGAGACCGAGATCACACAGGCCATTCTAAAGAACAGTAAGTTTTATTCCCCTTCCCGATTCAGGTCGTGCCAACTTCCTTCTTTTCATGCTGATGTTTCTCGATGCTTCAATTCAGGATTACAACATATATGTATGTAGATG
>NW_012054580.1:0-313 GCF_000956235.1 Wasmannia auropunctata | reverse complement strand
TTCGGTATTAAAGTCAGTCGACTGCTTGCTATCGTCGAGTGAACGGGTCGCGTGTTAATAAATCGCCGTGTTTCTTTCTTCGTGTGATTTTTCAGTGGACGGATAATTAATCGTCAGTGATTGTGAAGTACGTAATAGTACCGATATTAAGTAAATACATTAGAAGATTTCTCGTAATTTCTTCGAATGCATAATTTGTATATGAATTGAGTGTGAAATATTGAAGTGACACGGTTTGTAAAAAAAAAGAATTATCTAATTATTTGATCTGTGTCAGTGATAATTTGTGACGTTTGCATTAAAACTATTGAAA
>NW_012054579.1:0-311 GCF_000956235.1 Wasmannia auropunctata | reverse complement strand
AATCAGAGCGCGGCTAAGTTCTAAGGCTTTAACCGATACAAGTATTTGATATTTTTTAAATAATTTAAATGATTTAATTGATTAATTATTTTTAATAAATTTTTTATTTTTACAGTTTGCAAACTTGAAGCGAGTATTTTATGTTTTATAAATATTTTATTAGGTATTTATTACTTTTATTAAAAAGTAAAAGTTTATTACTTTTATTAAAAGTAATAAATACTTAATAAATACTTAATAAAATATTTATAAAACATAAAATACTCGCTTCAAGTTTGCAAATTGTAAAAATAGAAAATTTATTAAAAATA
>NW_012054578.1:0-1578 GCF_000956235.1 Wasmannia auropunctata | reverse complement strand
CGCATCGGCCGGTGAGTTACTTGTTGCATTTATCATTTACCACTCGATTCCAATCATGGCACATATATTCTTAAGCGATAACATCAAAATCATTGGACGGCCCGTGAATATCCAAAATAAAAAATCCTGCCTGAAAGATAGAGCAAATCATCACATAGAGAAAGAGCAGCGAGGTAAAAGATGTACGAGCGGCAATCGCATGAGGATCATCCGTTCCAATTCCATTAATGCCCGCCCGCGTTTTGTGTATCGGTAGTCGACTGTGCGAGTAAGCGCGGTTAAATTTGGCACGGTCGCATGGTCCGCGGCATTATTAAATTATTCTGCCGTTCGCGATTATATATACGGAGTAGCCGCTATTGCCCCATCGGACGCGAAAAATCGATTACTCGTGGCCCGTCGCTGCCGCGTTTCGTCGCCAGTCGCGCGAATCGTTCACTCGCTGAGCCTCGCGAGCGGGTAGATCCGGGGTAGCTCCCCGTTTTGTTGCCGTTGTCGCCGCCGTCGCCGGCGTCGCCGCGCTCGTCGCGGCGGTATTTTCTAGCGAAAATAAATTTTGCAAAATGCTGCCGCGCGCGGCCGTTTAAACGCCGGGAATTTTGGGAATACTTTACGGCCCGCGTGCGATCCGATATTTGTGAAATACGAGCGATACGGGACTCGAGCACGGGGGACGGCTAGGGGATTTTAAAAAATGCGCAAGAATGATCGTGACGGTCGACTGAGCTTGATGTGTTGCAACGCGAATGAATCGAACGGCCGTCGAGATAATCGGTGCCGCGCAATCCGAAAGTATATACCCGAAGCACCGCGTAAAAGGACGTGGAATAAATTCCCGATGATTTTCGAAATTTTTCCGAACAGGAATAATATCGGCCAAAGGTAACAATCAGAGCTAATTGTGAGAGCCGCGCCGCGTCGCGCCGAAACGGTTTATATCAATATACATTTATCGCACGAACGACGGCGCTGATTTATGCACAGTGGCAAACAGCCTCAAAAAAGGACGGTCTGCGCGCGAACGTTCGTAAAATTGATCGGCGGGAGGCGCGCGCGCGCGCGCGTGAGGTCCAGCCGGCTGATTGTAAATTGTAAGCAATTTCGTAATTGCGTGGACAAAGCAATTAAGCCATTTGACCGACCGTGTATGAGGCGAGGCGCTCCGTGACAAATACATCGGCTGACGTTATAACCGCGCAAACAGAGAGCGATAATGCAATTTGGATAATACACGACGGCCACCGTGTGCCGCGCGCGTGCACCAGGTGTAACGGGGATGAGCGTAAACACGCGCGAACCGCGCAACAAAGTTGGATCACTTGATGAAAATCGACGGCTGCAAAAGGCCAAATGTTATTCCACCGACGTGCACGCACGCTCTCACTCTCTCTCTCTCTCTCTCTCTCTCTCTCTCTCTCTCTCTCACTCACTCTCTCTCCCTTTGTGTAAAGCACTATATTAGAATCTTGATAATAATAAAAAAAGAAAGTACGCTTAGTTGACTATAGTTAGTCGACCGAGGCCGAGAAAATCGATCCTTAGGCCTCGCTGCAGCCGTTCAGTTTTGTTCTTTTTTTT
>NW_012054577.1:0-724 GCF_000956235.1 Wasmannia auropunctata | reverse complement strand
ACTCGTATTTATCTACACTGCGCGCATTTCCTTTAATTATTAACTAGAGCAGATTGGTTATCGTTCGCGGTAATGAGAATATCGGTTCAAAAGGAAATTAGTGTATTTAAAATCCATGCATCAAATCAGATATTAAAATAGAAATGATGAAAGACTTGAATGTCAAAAGGATTTTTGGCAGATTTTTTACGAAAACAATGTAAAATTGCAGGCTTAGAGTTGCAAGTATTAAGGAAACTGTCGCAAATTCATCAGATATGACAAATGGGAAATATAAGAGATTAATTATTTTTTATAAACGTAAAATAAAACAAAAGCAATTAAAATCTAACATAATAGTCATTTCACGAAATATCTCATCAAATAGGTATATATTTCTATTAATCGCTGTGGATTTAAAAATTGGCATGTAACGGTTTTATAACGGTCATCTGCATGTCTCTCCAAAAATTTCTGTAAACTGGTTTACAAGGGGACAATTATGCACTCCTATCTTTCTTTACGTCCTTCTCTTCGCCTGAAACTTCTCTCTTTCGCGCTGCTGCAGCAAGTCTGCTCATCAACGAATTCATCGCATTCGACGACCATCTGCTCGCATAATACAGGTTTATGTGTATAAAAGTAGGCGTGATGCTTCTTCATTTCTTTTTAAGAGTTGCCGAAAAAGATTGCACGAGTCGTCGATGGGGTTCGTGCGAGGAACATCCCCCTGAAGAACGTATCG
>NW_012054576.1:0-352 GCF_000956235.1 Wasmannia auropunctata | reverse complement strand
TTTCATCTAAGACGGTTGACCAATGTAGCCGCACCCGGATATTGAAGTAAAGCGGTAAATTCGAGTGGGTTTATTACTATGAAAATTTAATTAGTCCAAAGCGAGCTGAGTTACATGTTTTTCAGCTTTCGGAACCGCGAGAATAGTCACATTTCATTCTATTAACTTACATATTTCAACCGTTTTACGCGAATACTTGGGATCGCATGTGGTTTGAGACGGGTCACACTGAGAGAACTTTTATCGAAACAGTCTTAGGTAAAATTGAACGTTTGACAGTAATTTTTTTCGGTTTCCACTTGCTGCCTTTATTTACAAAATTTACCTATATATTATATCTTGTGTGGGGTCA
>NW_012054575.1:0-410 GCF_000956235.1 Wasmannia auropunctata | reverse complement strand
CAGTGAGATATATAACATACTGGAGTGAGCCTTGGGGTGGTGGGGATGGCCGAACTGTGCAACAGTAGTGCGAGAATGACAGCCATGCAGCTTGGGGATATCTGCCTCACTTTAACTGACATTATTAAAGTGAGGCAGCAATCCCCAAGCCGCATGGCTGTCACTCTCGCACAGCGGCTACCCCCACCACGCGTTTTCTTAGGGAAGGCTCACTCCAGTATGTGTATATCTCACTGGTACATACTAGAGTCCTAGATTATCAGAGAAGCGCGACCGGTGTTACGAGTCCTGATTGGACTCACAAATGGCCAATCATAAGATTGATTTATCGCTATTATAAATGGCTACCGAATAAATCAATTTTATGATTGGTCATTCGACGCCATTTTTAATATTTTCTAGTACTTTTG
>NW_012054574.1:0-401 GCF_000956235.1 Wasmannia auropunctata | reverse complement strand
TGTGTGCCTTGTCGACTCAGTTACATTATACGAAGTTATACGATTACGTTTATCGTGTTCACTTCGAATTCGTATTTTTATTAAATTTTGAATTCTTTAATTGAAAATATTGTTTGTATAAGAATAATTAAAATTCTAAGTTTGAGTAACATAATATATAATATAATATGATAAATTAAAAAGAAGTGCCAGTATAATAAAATTGCATTTGAATAGATTTATACTTTTTCCATCAAGAAATATCCAAGTTAACTTTATTGTTACACAGTTATATTTTGTGCACGTATAAGTATGGAATAGAATATACAATATACAAACAATATACATAACCCGGAACAAAGTCGAAGACTGTGTTACTCGCCGGAAATATTCGTAATCTGAGAGAGAACATGATTTTCAAA
>NW_012054573.1:0-702 GCF_000956235.1 Wasmannia auropunctata | reverse complement strand
GAAATAAATGTACAAAGAAATTAATCATTTCTTTAGTTATAAAAATTTTAACATTCGTGTACTTACCAAAGTTGGTATTTCACAATGAACTGACGTTTCATTATACAAACAAATTGAACGTATGATGACAGGATTTAAAAGATAAGCGCAATATGTAAGTTTACTAAGAAGGATCCAGACTTTAAACGATAACAATTTATTAACGATTCCTATAACAAAGGCATACCATTATAAAACAAACAAAAATTAATAAAAACAAAAGTCAAAACGCAGAAATTTGTGCGTAAGAATCTTTATACATATTATATTATTCAGTGAAAATAATATTCTTGCAGAATCTTCCTTCATACGTTTCGGTCTCGTTCTTCAACAATAAATATGTTAATTCCATACGTCATTACAAATAAATAGTTAATTATTTTCATTATTAGACAGCACAATAAGTTCCGCAATGTATGAAATGGGCTTCCCGTTTCAAGATTGCAAACGTAATCTAAATGATAGTACAAGCATTTTAAATATACATTCTATAATCTAAATTGATAGTACAAGCATTTTAAATATACATATTCCATAAAAAATCTTTTTAAAAAAAGAAAAAATATACGTCAAGTATACATAAAAAATGTCGCGTAATACAACTGGAATGTGCACTGCTATACTATGTCCATAAGCGAAAAACGATCTTGAGATAGCATGATG
>NW_012054572.1:0-1376 GCF_000956235.1 Wasmannia auropunctata | reverse complement strand
TATATGATGAGTGGGGTTTACTGGATTTCTAATATTTGATTTTTATTATGAGAATTTTAGATTATAATTATATAATACGGCCTAAGAAAATTGAAAAAAATGCAAGTTTGTAAAAAATTATTATAATATATATCATTATAATATATTTATTTGTTTTCTTACACTTTTCTTTTTATATATATCATATATTTTTACCTGGGAAAAGGTTTTTCATATAAGAACATTATACATGTATAAATGTATATATACAGTCACCAAACTAATTGTCTGGACAATGCGTTAATATATCGATAATTTCTAAAAATTCAATGTAGAGCAACTTTGTTAAAAATTATTGTAACAAGATTTTTAAAAAAGCATTTTACAACTTAAAATCTCTTTTTCAAGTAAATACTTTAGAAAACAATTAACTGGCTTTTTTTGGAGTCGCATTGATACAAATGGAGACATGACAAATCGCAAAATTTTTTCCTAACATTGCAAAGTTCCACGGCCCGAAATAAAAATTGCATAAAAATGAGGTGTACAGTTTTTAAAAGAATGAATCTTTTTTTTAATTTACTTTTTTGTTAAGCGTTTTACGATTTTTTTTTACCATTGTATTCTTTTAATATAATTACAATAGGTATACTTGGAATAATATTTTGATTTCACTTGTTTTTATGGTATTATATTTTTGGTTTTTAAAATTGAATTTTTTTGAAAATCATGTATACATTGAAGATAACACAACTTGGATTTTATTTGTTTAATTTGATACAACAGCTTTTTTCGATGTATATTATTTACAAAATAAATTTTCGTGATCGTGTTATACAAGAATGCCACTTGAATTCTTTTTTAATTTAACAACAGTTTTTTTTCCAGGTATTATACATTTAAAGTAATACCATTAAAGTTTTATTTTTTAAATTTAATATTGTATTATATATTGAATATATATTGCTATTTGGATTTTCTTTTAATACATTTCTTTTCGAGGTCGTGCTACACATTTAAGATAATACATAGGTATGTATAAGATAATACATCTTATACGAATTATTATCATAATAACTGTTACATTCCTTGTTATGTTCAAACCACTATAAAAAATGATTAATAATATGTTATAACGAAAAACTATAATACTTTTCTATAAATTCTATTGTGATTTTAGATAAACGTTCGCATTAAAAGATTACATGGTATTTCCACCATCAAAGACAATACGTAGGAGCAAAAGAAAGTAATTACAATATATCCCACATTTAGAACAAACTGGAAATAAATGTACAAAGAAATTAATCATTTCTTTAGTTATAAAAATTTTAACATTCGTGTACTTACCAAAGTTGGTATTTCAAAATGAACTGACGTTTCATTATACAAACAAA
>NW_012054571.1:0-305 GCF_000956235.1 Wasmannia auropunctata | reverse complement strand
CAAAGGGCTGGTTATGGAATGATAACATCCATTACGATTTTACCGAGACTGTGTAAGACTGAAGTGGAAAATTTAGATGAGACGATGGACACTGATATATGGATTAATCCAGGTTTAAAGAGCGAGAATTATAAGAAAATAATGATAAAGAGAATTCCACTATATGATGAGTGGGGTTTACTGGATTTCTAATATTTGATTTTTATTATGAGAATTTTAGATTATAATTATATAATACGGCCTAAGAAAATTGAAAAAAATGCAAGTTTGTAAAAAATTATTATAATATATATCATTATAATATA
>NW_012054570.1:0-651 GCF_000956235.1 Wasmannia auropunctata | reverse complement strand
AAAACGCTTCTAACCTGAGAGAACAGCGTACGCTCGTAACACCCGAGCTGATAATAAACTCTTCTCTTTCTCTTCCGCGCTACATTACATATTTCTTTGTCACCGCGAGTTCTCGCGTCCGAAAAAAAAAAGAACCGTTGATGCCCAACGGTTACGGAATCGCGCGCGAGTGAGATCCGCGAATTTAGACCGGAGGTAGGGGGAACGAGCGAGAATTCAGCTAGAGGCGTTCCAGCGCGCCGCCCGTCTGCGCTATTCCGCGAAGAAAAAAAAAAACGACCGAACCTCTTTTTCGCTCTCGAGCGCGGACGTTCCGCTCTCGCGACGCGACCGAAGGAACGAAACCACGTAAGATAGAGAAACGCGCGTCCGTCGCGCGGAACGGCGAGGCACGCGGCGTCGTCCCGCCGCGCGCGAAACGACGCCGCGAGCGGGATTCTCGCGCGGGACGAACGGGAGATCCGCGATCGCGCCGCGGGATTCGCGTCTCGGCGCCTCGCGAAAACGGCCCCGCGACGGCGGAAACGCGCGATCGCGGGAATCCTATCGAGCGCGCCGCGACTCTCGCGCGATCCCCGGGTACGCGCGGCGAACGGCGACGCCTCGGAGGAGCGAGACGGGATGCGCGCGGTGTCGGTTCATTTTTTTTTT
>NW_012054569.1:0-522 GCF_000956235.1 Wasmannia auropunctata | reverse complement strand
TGCGGTCCACTTAATTGAAACGCTGTATAAAAATGTTTTGAAGAGTTTTATATTGATCAATCAGAACAAAAATATATATATATTAATCAAAAAACGTCTTCGAATATTGCTAGCGCCAATTGCTTCTACTTTTGAGATGGAACTACTATCACCCCCATTTTCTGATACTGCCGATAAAATCATAGACAGAGAGAATGGAAGTGGTTTGAGTCAGAGCTACATCAGACATAATTGTCAATAAACTGTGGTGCGTGATCGTGCTATATCCACAAAGTGGATGGAGAATATGTATATATCATTTTATATATACAGGGTGTCTCATACTCAATGGTACAGCGCTTGTGGGGAGGTAGTGGACAAAACTGAACAAAAAAGTTCTCTACCATTTTGCGATCTTCGCAATAGTTTTCGAGATATTAATATATAAAGCTCGTCAAATCTGAATGCGTGGCGAGAACCCCGCCCGCCGCGGACCGCGGTCACCTCCCCCGCGCGTCTAGTTGGCGGCGCGTGGTGGGGGTA
>NW_012054568.1:0-337 GCF_000956235.1 Wasmannia auropunctata | reverse complement strand
TTATTTGTAAAGAATTTACTAAATTGTTATTATTGTATATTAGAAATGTTAAAGTAGCCTACAAAATAATTATTTTAATATATGTATAATATTTAACATGCGACATGATTTTGCATCACGAGTGTCAATAGTCATTGACGTATTATTTTTGCCTACTGAACACGAATCCATTGGTAAATATGTCTTGTCACAACTTGAATAAATATTAATTGTAATAAATGTAAAATATATTAATTATTACACTGTTTAACAAAAAATAACCTTTTTTCGATCACCATAACAAGAATAGTTGTTTTTTTGATTCCGAAATGTTGTAGAATTGCTCTATTATGTCACA
>NW_012054567.1:0-423 GCF_000956235.1 Wasmannia auropunctata | reverse complement strand
TCAAAATTTTGGTTGTTCATACTAAACTTTTCTCTCAGTGTAGTGACAAAATAGGCGCGGGAAAGAGGAAAAATTTTAAGTGACACTATTTGCCCTCCCCTTCCCTCACTGAGAGAAAAGATATACTACAGTTTAACAAAAACAGAGAATTATTCACAAAAGTCAAGTTTTATTCTAAAATTTTGTTAAAATAGCAAAATATATAATTAAATAAGCAAAATTTGGTATAATTTTTGATTTAACAACACAATTTTATTTGGTTACTCACATTTTGTACACAGTAATATAAAATTGGGTTGCAATTACAAAATAAGTTAGTAAGTTAGTAACTTTTAGTAAGTTCAACAAAATAATGTAATTATTTTGGTAATTTTATTCAATAAATTCAACGAATTAATATCGACATGTTAGTTTAGTTGGTCA
>NW_012054566.1:0-417 GCF_000956235.1 Wasmannia auropunctata | reverse complement strand
AAGATTTAACTTGTCTTTACCTTCATTTATGTCGGTAAAATATAATGTTATGTAATTAGTAACTTATTTTGTTAGTGATTTAAGATCACAAGAAATTTTGTATAATTTTTGAATATTTTTTAGATTATAAATCAATCATATACTATTGCTCTTCTGATATTAAAGATGAAATAAAACATAACAGAAGTAAGCATATACATATATTGCTAAGAGATAGTAAAGTTATAATGTTAGGTAAAGGTAGAAAACCTCTCTCTTCATATTGCTATAAGGTATGGTCATTGTAAAATTATAAAGGTAGAAACTCTTTCTCTCTCACTTTTATTAAAATTAATAATCTTGGTTTCATTAAAATGTATAGTACGAAGTAGAAATGAATATACTTATTATTCGTAAAAATATTAATTTCCAAATTTG
>NW_012054565.1:0-534 GCF_000956235.1 Wasmannia auropunctata | reverse complement strand
GCATGGTGATTATGTACGGATCCGGCGCAATAACACAGTTCTACATATTGTGTGCTTGTTTCCAGAAGTTATCAGAAGCAGTAAGATTCATTACAACAAATATCATTTGTTATTGTTATAAGTAAAAGTTTATAAATAATTTCTATAATTAAAATTGTACAATAAATTTTCTAAACGATTCGTACTTGTAATATGTTTACGCAAATAGTACAGCTATTGACCACATTTCGATTAGCAATGTTAAAAAATATTTTATTTATATAATAAAAAAGTAATAAAATTTACATCTACGTAATTATAAACTTGAAATTTTTAAACAAATTTTATGCTAAGAAAATTTCTTTTGTTTATGTCGAATTTAGAGTACAGATATAACGGATAAGGCATTTCACGAAGATTGGAATCGATTCAGTTTGTCTATAAAGCGTTCATTTTTATTGGTGATAACAGCTAGTAATAATATTACTATTAACCTTTCATTATTTGAAAGATTCAACTTGTCTTTACCTTCATTTATGTCGGTAAAATATAATG
>NW_012054564.1:0-1148 GCF_000956235.1 Wasmannia auropunctata | reverse complement strand
CTTTTGTACCAATAAAATGTTTACGTCAGGTGACAGGTTATGATACCTTAAAAAAGGTAATTTTTGAATATTTTTTCATTTTTATTATTCATATATACCTAGCGCGATGATATTTTATGTATATTATGCAATTCGTGTATATTTCAATCCTATAAAAGCGTTTTTAAATCCGTTCAATCGTTTTGGTGTTATCCATTAGAATGCAAATGTTGGTAATTCCCGACCTTTCAGCATCCTCTTAAGGCAATGCTGGAAGGTCGGAATTACCGACACATTGCAGTCGTAAAGATTTCTCCGAAACGACAGAACGGAATTGAAAGCCCTTTTACAGGATTGAAATAGACATAAAATGTATTGGGGGGGACGAAAGAATTTGTAGTCAAAACGAAAAAAAATTAAAAAATTACATTTTTTTGAACCGTACAGCTGTCACTTATGACGTAAACATTTCATTAGTGTAGAAGTTCTGTAGCTCATATGTACAAAATGTTTACGTCCCCCGAATTGGATTACATGAACAAATAATACAATAATAATACAATATAAGCTTTTTTGAGCTACGATTACAAGTCTAAGAAAAAAGAAATCCTTACGACTGCAATTTATGGTAATTCGTACAATTAGCTAAGATAAAGACAGCAAAAATACGTCTAGCAGTAAGTGCCGGATTTTGAAACAGATGGCACTTCAATAAGTTAGATAAGGACATTGCACGTGTTTGAGTGAGACAAAAGATATTGTAAGAAGTTTATTTAGAGCCACTGACATTGAAGAGTCTGTTTTATCGACCTTGTGCAAATTTTTCCAACCTTCCTACAGCATTGCCTTAACATATAAAAATTCGACTCACGGAGGCTTTGTACGAGAGTTTATAATTTTCCAACTATATAATGGCTTTTATAGAAAAAAAATTAATATTTAACAGTGAATTATTTATTACATATATATGATAAGTGTAACCATAAAACAAAATACCAGGCTATTACTCATAGCTACACATAGCTACAACTTCGAATTATATAGAGGTAGCGATAATGGAAGTTTGACTTATAAAAGTAAACTTCGACTTCTAGAAGTCTGGCTACTTTAAATTCGAGTTACAGAGATAAAATATATATTTAAATTTCTGACAAATAATTCAAGTTAAG
>NW_012054563.1:0-452 GCF_000956235.1 Wasmannia auropunctata | reverse complement strand
TGAAAGGTCGGCCAAATTTGTACAAGGTCGATAAAGCAGACTTCTCAGTGTCAGTGGTATCTTTAAATGAACTTCTTACAATATCTTCTGGTCTCACTCAAACACGTGGAATGTCCTTATTTAACTTATTGAAGTGCCATCTCTTTGAAAATCCGGCACTTACTACCAGACGCAATTTTTGCTGTCTTTACTTTAGCCGAGCGTACGAATTACCACAAATTGCATTCTAATGAACAACTTTTTTTCTATACTTCCAATCGTAGCTCAAAAGGTTTTGTATTATTCGTGCAAGTAATCCGATGCACGCTAGGTACTTTTTTTGTACATACATATGAGCTGCAGAACTTTTGTACCAATAAAATGTTTACGTCAGGTGACAGGTTATGATACCTTAAAAAAGGTAATTTTTGAATATTTTTTCATTTTTATTATTCATATATACCTAGCGCGAT
>NW_012054562.1:0-335 GCF_000956235.1 Wasmannia auropunctata | reverse complement strand
AATAAAGCAGCGCACTTGGGATTTACGTCAGTATTGGTTATTGCCTAATTTAAAGGAAGTTACGCCCGAATGGGAGCATACAACTAGATGTTTCGTCGAAACAATAAATTACTATCCCTTGATCTCCTTTGGTCTAATGCCTTACAAGATGATGTTATTACTCGCTATGGACGTGTTAAATATACGCATGCCGCATTTGTATGCGTCAATGAGTTACACGGAATGGATTGCTTATAAAAGCTGGAGGTCAGTATATACATATATAGAATACATATAGGTACTTAATTTATCTCGTAATGTAGTTCTATATTTCCAAATATCGAATATCAATTTTA
>NW_012054561.1:0-609 GCF_000956235.1 Wasmannia auropunctata | reverse complement strand
GCCTTGGATTGAAGGAACGCCAGCGAATAAGAATATGAAAAATGTGTGTAGAACGCATTTAATGATACAATCAAAGTTGCGTAGGCTCGATCACAAGCAAATCGACAATGAGTGCAAAATCACCGAGCCGTGGTGCCCGGATCATGAGTTATTTCTAAAGGATTTCGCCGCGGCATGTCCATTTGAGAAAGACAGACAACGTCCTAACGTCCTAATTGACAAGTCGCCATACAAGCCGAAAGGTATAAATAATGCGGACATGGCAGCCGTACAATGCTGTGTCATAGGTTCAGTTTTGCTTTGTCCGCAATTTGTTGGGGTGCATAACGCGACCGATGAAGACATCGAGGCTTTTTGCCACATGTGGAGATGTTACGGATATTATCTCGGGATAGATGACAAGTACATATCCTCTTAGCGCTAATAAAAATTGTAGACGTAACGTTTTAGAATGCCATTTCTAAAATTTTCATTTTCATATAATTTCAGGTACAACTTCTGCCGCGGTAGTCTCGAGGAAATAAAGCAGCGCACTTGGGATTTACGTCAATATTGGTTATTGCCTAATTTAAAGGAAGTTACGCTCGAATGGGAGCATACAACTAGATG
>NW_012054560.1:0-333 GCF_000956235.1 Wasmannia auropunctata | reverse complement strand
TATTGAATACAGTTCAAATGAACGTAGATACGTGATGATGTTTAAGAGCACATTTGATCGAAAATTATTTCCAAATGATTTCGACATGTGGACTGTACGACAGCAGTGCGTGTGGATAAACGATAATGTCGCTACATTCTTTTCAAACGTACCAAAGTCATTGTTAGATTTCATTCCGGCTTATTTTCACCAAGCAGATTGCAATCGATCACTGGTCCAGATACCCGAATGGTTGGACATAGATAAGTACCACAGGGGACAGAAATTTGTGCGGGAAAATTTTACGTCAATTATTATTGCCAAAATACTGGGCCTTATGCATGCATATTCCTT
>NW_012054559.1:0-404 GCF_000956235.1 Wasmannia auropunctata | reverse complement strand
AAAATATTAAGCATGTTTTCTAAACGCCAGGTATATTTAGGTAAACTGATCACCAATTTATATAAGAAGATAATATTGCTGCATATATAAAGCCCGATAAACGTATTACAATGAATTTGTAACATAAATTAGGTTATGTTTCATTATTCTTTCATTATTTTGAGACATATTTGTAACATAATTACGATTTATTTTTAAACAATTAGAATATTTGAAATAGTATATTATAAAATGTAATCATATTTACTTACTGTTAACAACAATATAAAACACTTAAGCAATTAATATGAAACGCAGTGGAAAAGCCGACACGAAGCACGAGAAGATGTCGGTAAAGGCTTACGTTCACGACAATTCCTTGTGCGATGACCTACGACTACGACTTACGTCTACGACATCTGTCG
>NW_012054558.1:0-848 GCF_000956235.1 Wasmannia auropunctata | reverse complement strand
TTTGTAAGATTTTTCATAAAGGAAGTGTTAAGAAAAATTCCCAACTTACACAGTAGAATATTTTTTTTAGGTGATGAAATTTCAATGACAAGAACATCTGTTGATTAGGAAAGGAGCTGTATCAAGCAATATTACGTAAAAGAATCGATTCTAGAACAGCTGTCAATTTGTAAAAGAAAATGCTGCGAATCTGGATCACGCGGCGTGAGACTGGATTTAAACCTGGCACAGAACGACGCAACGAAATATAAGCAAAAAATTTCGAGGCTCGCCTCTCGACGCTTCCCTCTGCCTAAATTTCTTTTCTCCTCCGTTGCGACGAGCGTGTTAACAATGTTTTCCCCGTTCGAAACGTTTATTCGGGACGATTCAATCCCGGGGAGCGGGCGACGAACCCGCGGGGCCGGCGTGCCTCGCCGTGACATTTCGCTACACGTCGCAGGCCGAGACAACGCCGTCGCAATAGTCACGGAAGAGCATCCGTACGGCGGGGCGGGGGAGAAGGGAGGCGGACGAGGCGACGAGGAAGAGGCGGGAAGAGAGAGAGAGAGAGAGAGAGAGAGAGAGAGAGAGGGACAGATGGGAAGGGAAAGGACACGCATGAGGGGACGATCTGCGGAGCATTGGGTCGTGCCCGTACAATCTTTATGGCCGACATCTGCGGCCAGTTTTGACCCCCCGTTTGGCGTGACGAAACGCTGAACGGTATATAGGGTATAGGGACGGTTTAAGGGCACTAACTGGCTGTAGGGTGAGCGTCGCGCTGTCGCCGTCGCTCTTAGCTGCCGCTGAAGAGTTCGAGAGGACACGGCGCGGCATGGTGCGGCATGGCGTGGCGCGGCGCGGCG
>NW_012054557.1:0-679 GCF_000956235.1 Wasmannia auropunctata | reverse complement strand
GGGAGCGAGGAGGAAGAGGAGGTAAAGAAGGGCGAGAAAATCGGTGCGCGCAATCTCCGATATCGTATTCAATGTCTTCGCATGTTCGAGGGACGTATCCTCCGGGCGACGCGCACCGCTCCGCTCCTCAGGGTTGCATTCCTCGCGCGCAACCGCCCGGTCGCGGCCAACGACGGCGTTGCAATTACTCGAAAGACTTTTTGGTTCCGGTAGGAGGCGTTTCTCTCATTCTTTCTCGCGTGTAATGCGTCCGCGCGCTCCACCTTATCGCTTCCCTTCATCTACATAAAGGACGATCAACTGCCCCTCTTACGTGACCTTCATATTCCCTGCTCTCCGCTGTCTCTCTCTCTCTCTCTCTCTCTCTCTCTCTCTCTCTCTCTCTTTTCTCACTCAGTTTTAACAAAATCATTATTTTCAGTATTGAGAAAAAATTAATAAATACATTGTAAGGGAATAAACATGATAATTTCTCTTACACTGCGGTCAAGTATTTTAAAATGTTATCTTCTTCCACATCTGCCTCTTCTTTATCTATTTTTCACGCCGCAATGACCAATTTTATTGCATTCAATAAGAATTTCGAGCTCTTATTGCTTGATCTATATATTCTATATATAGCATAATTTTGTCATTTTGACTCTCTTTTGTTTCGTCTCTTTTGTCATATTTTCATATC
>NW_012054556.1:0-746 GCF_000956235.1 Wasmannia auropunctata | reverse complement strand
AAAAAAAAAAGAGTTTATTCGGTAAGTGTTGTATAACGTTTTTGTAGAACAGTTGCTCACTCGCTCACGTTCGGCCAGAAAAGCGTTTTTATATTTGCATGCGGCACGTGGCATCGATCGTTATCGCTGTATAGGCTTAAGAAACGCTCGAAATGCACGAAATAGGTAGCTGTTGCGTGCGTTAAAATGCCGTCCTTTTTACGGAAAAATAGAAACGAATCACTGAACATTCCTGCTGCAATTAGCGCTGAGAATTCACTGAAGTTTGTTGCGCGAATTTTCTGCTGTCGTTAGGGATTTCGATATTCCGGAAGAAAAAAAAAGGAAAGGACTGCGGATTTTACATTCCCCGAGCACACACGTTCCTATATCGAAAAGTGCGTGTAGCGCTTCGAGAAAATTCAATGCTTTACGCGTAGTTTCGAGTGTCCCTCCTTTTCTATTTCTCTCTCTCTCTCTCTCTCTCTCTCTCTCTCTCTGTCTTTCCCTTTCTCGTACAGCACTCAAAAGATAAAAGAATATTCATGTATTCTTCTTTTTTCAGCGATCGATTCGCGAGACAACACATGCAGATATACAATTGTATGTGAAATTAACAGACTTAATGCATTAACTTCATAAATTTCCTTTGCAGTTTCTCATAAATTTATGAGCACACCCGATTTAGCGAGACAAGATGTGGAAATCCCAAGTGATATATTCACAAGTGCTTATTCAACATTATGATAATCGCGAAACTCGCATAT
>NW_012054555.1:0-602 GCF_000956235.1 Wasmannia auropunctata | reverse complement strand
TCCTCAGGACGTAACATATTTATTGATTGATTATTATCAAACACAATGTTACATTTATTTAGCGAGTATTTATTTGTAATAACGTTATATTCTTATTTTTGCAGAATTTCACCGAGGACAAGGGCGCGGAAGAAGCCGCGCTCGATGGTATTACCATAATTTATATCGAAGCAGCAATTATAACGATGTTTCAAATGACAGAGGTCGTGGCAGCGATCGAGGTGATCGCCGAGGTGGTCGTCGAGGTGATGGTCGAGGTGTTCGTGGCGCTGACGGAGGCGATCGTAGAATTTTTATCATAAATAAATAATTTTTATAATTTCATTTACTCTCTAAAATTTACTTTAAAAGAAAATAACTGTGTTGTCTAATTATTAATATAATATCTAATTAAAATAATATGTCTAATTAATATAATTAATATAATATGTCTAATTTTTATGATATTATAATTTTATTTACTCTCTAAAATTTACTTTAAAAGAAAATAAATGCGTTGATATGTCTAATTTTTATGATATATATTACTTGAGTTTTATTTCCTCCCAATGAGATAATATATGTAATAAAGCATTCATTCTTTGCATGTCTCTCAACAATGT
>NW_012054554.1:0-647 GCF_000956235.1 Wasmannia auropunctata | reverse complement strand
CATAGACAATTCTTCGTTCCGTCCGTTTATCTTGTTCTTAAACTGCAGACGTACACGATATATGTTGGACATAATAAAAATGTCTGTAGATTCGCTTAGATCATATCGTACTTTATCGACGTCCGGTTCAAGATTCTCGATGATCTTCAACATCACCTCATTGATCCACCTTTGGAAATCTTCGTGGGACATTTTATTTGAATATGTAATTCGTGTCCAAGTAAAAATGATATCTATAATACACGTAGGCTGCTCTGTTTACCCAAGTAAGCACTGCAAATGTAAAGTTAAGGTGTAATGTAGAGGATTGATGGAATTTCGCGATACTGCAAAATAGTTAAACTATGTATTTCGACGCATGTTGTTTGCAAATAGAATGCTGAACAACAATTTGTTATCAACTGATGACTATGCCTGATAATAAATAATTGACTTATTTAAAATACCTACACGTGGCGGAATGATACAGTCATAGACAGATGTTAGATATCCGAAATTGAAATCGAAATGTTTACGGATGCACTTTGTATCTTTAAAATTAATTGTAAGCAACAATTTTTCGAAAAATATTATATTTTATAATATAATAAATTACATAGGGGGAGTTCCCCTAGTGTCGGACGCTTAAGGTTTTTCTTAAATAAATA
>NW_012054553.1:0-663 GCF_000956235.1 Wasmannia auropunctata | reverse complement strand
CTGTATGATAGTATCCTGTATCTCGTACAGAGTGGTGAGAGATCCTCGGGATCCGATACCAGCGGGCCACGGCGTGTCGTTCGGGTTGGTACCTCTCGCCACACGTCGGTCTAGTATCTCTCGTATGCGCGCGGACCTTGTTCGCATGTTCACGGCTATCTTAGCCGCGATGTCACAACAGAGATCGACTCGGCCGCACTCCGTTCACGTTCCAGATCTTGATGCGACGCGTTTCTTCCTGTCGATCTAACTCGTGAAAGCGCAGACGGTGCTACCTGATTCTAATGGATAGGACTCACTTCTTTTGCATGTGAACTCTCGCGTGCATGTACTTGACTTTTACATACCCTTTAACTTGGTAACATAGAATACATTTCGTCTCACATTATCATTTTCATACAATACACTTCGGAACACGCTGTATACGAAGTAACCGTGGCATCAATTTTTGTAATTGACCAGATTCTATGGTCAATTTGAAATTGATATTTTTTAATTATTAACACATCTTTATAGGTTACAGCGTGTCTTCAATAGCGAAATTTTATAATTTATTAAGATAAATGCCTTTTACTTATTCATATTTTATTTGGCAGATTAATATCAAAATCGAATATGAAAAAGTAGCAACTGGTAATATATTAATTAATATGCATCATCATT
>NW_012054552.1:0-555 GCF_000956235.1 Wasmannia auropunctata | reverse complement strand
GATCTTATTTTTAATTACTGAGCTTTGACTTAAAGATTATTTTTATATAATATTTAATTTGCTGAAAATGTCTTTGCTTTTATGTTTTTATTATAATTTTTATCTTAAAATTTATATTATTAAATGAAATATAATTCTATAACAAAGAAATTTTAATATTCACTATTTAAAAATGTATTAATTTTTTAATGCCTTTTTCATACTTCTTCTTCGCGTGCCGTACGCTTATAAGCGCATAGGCGATTTCTTTTGCATATATTCGTAGATATATATGGGATCTACCGTTTTAATGCGCGCTGGTTTCGAACGGTCTATTAGAAGAGATTTTCTTGGGCAAAGTTACTCTCGGTGGTTTGCTTTTGCTTTTTGCGAGAGGTGGCGATCGCTTTTAAATTGATTAAAACTGATTTAGAGTTATACTATTCTAGGTGGATGTAAACCTAGATTTTTAGCACAGAAAGTCGACAGCTTTTGCACCACGATCATTAAAGAAACCTCTGTTAAACTAGCCGGCCCACCAGCGCCCAATAAATTTTTAAATAGTTAGAAATAAAG
>NW_012054551.1:0-597 GCF_000956235.1 Wasmannia auropunctata | reverse complement strand
TTCTTCAATTTGCGTTATACCTTTGTCTCTTTTTCGGCTACGAATAATTGTTTAGGCTGAAAAACAGGTTCCTTCGTTCTTTAAAATTTGCATTATTCGAATTGCAATCTCGTGAGTCTTTTCTGTGGTATCTTTTTATAACAATTTCTACGTCCTTTTGTGTTTTTCGAGCACGACACAATATCGTCTGTTCCGCACGAATTGCAAACATTATCAGTGAAGAATATTTCCGGCAAACTGGCATCGGTCTCGCAATATTGATCGAGTCTAGAAATCGAAACTTTGCTCCTTTTTATTATCGTTTCAATTAAAACAATCTGTACTAATTAACAAATCATGTTTCACAAGATTATCTACGACTACACGTATGGTTATCGGATAAAAATCTTTATCGATCTTGATTATTAAATTTTCCTGGTGTCTTGTTTACTGGATTCGACTTCGCAAAATTGAATTTTCTCGGCTTACAATGATGACATCTTTAAAGATAGATAAAGTAAATAATTCTAAAATCGTAAACTCTTAAATCGTTAACTGCCGTCACAAATCCGTACTCTTTCGCGATATATTGGATTTTACGATTTATATGTTCACCTA
>NW_012054550.1:8855-10605 GCF_000956235.1 Wasmannia auropunctata | reverse complement strand
TACATGCGTCACATTTTAGTGAAGGAGGAAACTGTATACAACAAATATAAAAAAATATAATAAAAATCAAATGCAAAATATTATTCATGTAAATTATAACGTACCTTCGGACGATGAGACACAGCACAGTTCATGCAAAAAACTTCCATATCGCAGAAATTTTAATTTATCAATAAATATTGCACAATATGTATTCTTACTTATATTTATATTATATTATACTACAATAAAAGTAGGAATAATTTACACATATGCGTCTTTCACTATTTTAGTCTTGAAATTAATTCATATTCAAATGCTTACTCAAATGCTTCGCAAATATTCTTCACAGATATTAATATGTATAATATTTGCGCGATAAGAAACTTATAATTAATTATACATATATATATTATTATACATATATTTATAATTATAATATTACATTTATTATATATAATTATATATAATTATAATATTATAATATTATAATATTACACATATAATATACATATATATATAACGATAAGTAATTATACATATATATATGTACAGGCTGTTCCCAGACTGTGACAAGTTGTTTACATCGATTTGACCTTACGACATTAAAATTTTGCTTCGTAAACATTGTTTAGCCATACGCGATAAAAACGATTCATAGTTATACATTCGCAGAATATTGCGGAAATAGATTTTCGTTCATTGTTATATCCCTTGTTGACTGCAAAAATGCGAGCAGAACGTGCTGCGTGAAGAATTGCTGGGTGCGCGCAACGTAAGCGAATACGGATGATGTGCGCATAGAGATGTTCGTAATTATTTCTCGAAAACGATACTTTGGAAAATAACTTTATCACACATGGTTGAATTTGTATTAAAATAATCTTTAATTTGGTCATAAAAAAATTTTAAAATTTAAAACAAATTTGAAGTGGTGGAGGAAACATTTAAAAAATTTTTTTTTACTACTATCGATATTCACATTAAAAGAAAAAAACCGATTTTTTTCAAGGGGTGGTTTCATCTCTTCAAAGCGGATTTGAGCACCAACGAAAAATAGTTTCATGCTACGGTTGAACTGCTCTACTTTTACACCAAGTTTCAGATTTTTCTGAATTTTCGGGTTCGCAAACTTCCCTTGTCAGTATTATTTTCCAATGTGGAAGGCCACTTGTTCCAACGCCATATATGCGCAGAACGAATCCAAATTTGGTCTATCTAACGAGCACACATCTATCTTTATTACACCATGACGTCCTTATGTGTCATCATTGCAATATATATCCTTGTTATTTGTGAATAAAAATAATAAAATGTTTAACGCAATACTTTTTTATAACAAATTAACGATGATATTTGATAATTATTAATTAAGATTTAAAAATCAAAATAAACTATTGCAATTGTTTAAAATCTGTTATTTAATAATCGAGTAAAAATATCAATAATCCACTTGTTTTGTAATTATTATTTAATACTAATAAATCGGAAAAGATTCCAAATCTCTTACGCTATTCATTTGTTTATAATGCGTTATTTAACGACAATATCTGAGATCTGTTTCTGTAGTAATTGTTAAGTTAAACAAAAACATTTTTTTAAAAAAGAAAAAAATATTTATGCTAAATATAAAAAAATGTATGTTACATCTTTTCTTAATCAAAAATATTTTTTAACAAGTAAATTATAAAATCAAATATATTTTTTATAATATTTTATTTTACTAATTTAAAAGTTTATTAAAAAATAGTGAGATTTCTAATAAAAACTT
>NW_012054550.1:0-1602 GCF_000956235.1 Wasmannia auropunctata | reverse complement strand
TATGCTGGACAAATATTAAAAGCACTTCTCGTCTTGTAAATCATAGAAATGCATTCCGTGAATTCTTTTAACGCTTATTTAATAAATCTAATTAGATATCTAATTAGATATGCATATACGCAGGATAGACAGTCAATAAAATTATGCCTCTTTAGACATATCTGCTCAACAAAGATTTGTGCGGTTCGATATTGATTTGTTTGTGATAACTTTGCGTAAAGATATTTTGCGTAAACAGGATCATGATTGTCAGAAAAATAATGGAAATTGTTCACACGTGTTTGCTTTCCTCTATTACTTCATTTGTAAGTATGCAATTCTATACGTATAGTGACGCATCATGTGTGTCAATTAATTATTCGACGAATATAATGCAAACATTTCATGTAAAATTTACATTGTTGCTTTGATCTATATCATTTTTTCCACGGTAAACTATTTGTGAAAGAAAATTAATGTAATGATTAAACTTCCAAACGTGTGCTTGTCGGATTGGTGCTGTTGACAATTGTACGTGCATTGTAAATGAATGCCCTAAGAACAAACATAAATGCAGCGAGCACATCTGCATATCAAAAGCAAAATTATACGTTTAATCAATATTTTTACACATAACTTATAAATAAAAAATAATAGCTCATTAAACTAAAAACAATCAATATATTGATAATTATAACGTTTGTTGTGATATATTTTAATGTGTTTTATCACACGACATTGAATAGAATAACTTACTTTGAATCTTCGTGTCTTTGTATTTACTATTTTTTTCCACAAACTCGAGGAATATTTATCATTCCGTTTGTTTTTAACTCCGCACATAACATGAATATTAATAATAAACAGTTTTGGAATCTAGCAATTTATTTAAGTGCGATGGCCGACGGTATTATACATTGCCCGAACGGTGAAGACGAGATGAAAGACTGCCATGAAAAGAGGAAATGCAAGGAAGATGAATTCACGTATAAAAATGGCGAGTGCATCAGTTTGAGAGATCGTTGTAACTCGCATTACGATTGCACCGATCAGTCGGACGAGAAGAACTGCGTACCGAAATGTGATAATTACGGACACAAGCGCACATTTACATACATTTTTGTTCTATATATTTTATCTATTAACCTAATTACATTTAATGCTTATCATTAAATGAAATATTTGAACAAGCCCATATTCTTTCTTTTCGAATGCTTTGGTGGAATCATATAGTCTAAACTTGTGTACGTGTACGGAAAGAATTTTTTTTTTAATTTACTCTGAAAATCATGTTAATTGTGAGACTTTATAGTATTTAGGCAAATTTTACTGTATTTTACTACTGTAAAATTTATTGTAGTGCACAGTAAAATTTGCCTAAATACTATATTGTCCCACAATTAACATGATTTGCAAGGTAAATTTAAAAAGAAATTCTTTCCGTGTTTCGTCCGTTCATTCACGCCAAATATATATTTCTTTTAGATGAATTTCAGTGTCACGACGGGACTAATTGCATACGACTTAGCAAAAGATACGACGGCTTCCACGATTGTGACGATTTTAGCGACGAGGCTGAATGCGAATTAAAGTTCCGCACGTGCACTCCGAGCCAATTCACGT
>NW_012054549.1:0-1876 GCF_000956235.1 Wasmannia auropunctata | reverse complement strand
CTTAGGATGGCCGAAAAGCATGACTATTGATTATCCGAACGATCGTTTATATTGGGTGGATGCCAAGTTAAAGATAATCGAATCAATACGCTTAGACGGCACCGATCGAAGAGTTAGTTGTACACTTGTTTCTTTCTTGTTAATGAAATACTTTAAGATACAATTGATATTCTACAAAATTTGTAACTCAATTTGCAGCTTGTACTACATGATATAATACAGCAGCCATTTTCTTTGGCGATCTTTGAAAATAAATTGTATTGGAGCGATGAAGAATCAAAAACAATAGAGTCCTGCAATAAATTTACTGGAAAGGATTGGCAAACCTTGTATCGAATCAACGAAGAACATCAGCCTTATAGTGTGCACATCGATCACTCGGCTATAAAGCCCAAAGTATGCATCGTATTGTGATGATACATTTTTGTTACAAAAAAAATACGTTTCGAAAAGTTTGCATTATTTTCGTATTAAATTGAATTTCAGATTAACAACCCATGTCACTTCAATCCGTGTTCTGAGCTGTGCATGTTGAATCAGGATAAAGGATACACGTGCGCCTGTACTATGGATAAGGAATTAAGTGCCGACAATCATTCTTGTCGAGGTAAATTCGTCAAAGAAACGAGGAAAAACACCCAATCCTTAGAACACATTTACATATGTTGCATTAACAAAATTAGAATTTTGATATTAACGGATTCTTATTATGTATTTATTAAAAGTAAGCATGAGAATATAATTTTTCAGATGTGAAGCAAAACAAACATTTGTTAGTCGTCGCACGTCGCGGGTTTATGTTTGGTAATATGGGTAATATGTTTATAACATATTATCACCAAATGTTGGGAAAGCCGAAACTGATCACAAATACCACAATGCAATCAACACTATTACCAGCAAGAGCATTTATAACGGACGTAACGTCTGATCCGACCTCTGGTATATCAGAATTGCTATTTTATCAAAAATATTACAAGCGCTAGTCTAACAACCTGTCTTTACGTTAACTTTCTCTTATAATTGTAATTTATTTAGGCGAGGTAATTATATCATATAAGACATCAGAGACAGAAATCCTTGTACGCTACGATCCAGTCGGCAACAACTTTCGAAAGATCATGTCGATCGACTCAACTAATTTTCAAGGAATAGCATTTGATTATATTGGCAATAACTTGTACATGACAAACGCGCACAACAATACTATCATGGTACGCAACATGAAAACCGAGGCAATGACGGAGTTTTATTTTAAGGATTTAACTCCTCAATATGTTACATTGGTGCCTGAAGAAAGGTATGGCGAGAATTGGTTACACACTTACGAAATGATTATCAGTCTTTGTTAACAAAACAATAATAATATAAAATATTACATATTATATGTATATTGTAGCAAGATGTACGTAGTGTTCCAAAGAAATTACCATTTTTCAACAAACGGTTATGTCTTATATGAAATGAATATGAATGGACTTGGCGAAAGAAAGCTAATTAGGGACAACATGACAGCAAGGATAGCAATGTGCTACGATAGAGATAGTAAAACACTTTTTGTGAGTGAAGAACTGGCTGGTCGTATCTTGTCGTATTCGGTCGCTGAAGGTTTGCGTTCTTTACTTTTACAAACGTTTGAGTTTTGAAAGATTTCGTTTCACAGATCTTTGAAACATTTGAAATATATTATTAAATTAATAGATTAAATTTTAGTATAAAAATATATTATATTAATTTATACAATATTTTATTACAAAAAATGCATTTGTATAAATATCGTGAAAGTATATCAAACAACGTATTTTTAGGTATCCGTATCCTTGGTACTGGATTGAAACCTGCAAGTCTTGCTGTCGCTGGCGACAATATTTTTTGG
>NW_012054548.1:0-486 GCF_000956235.1 Wasmannia auropunctata | reverse complement strand
GTAGGAACCGGGCGCAGCGCGCCCAGATTTATCTTTTTTCGCCACCCAGCGAAGCACTCGGAAAGTTCACCCCACCGAGCCCTCCTTTTTTACAATTCCCCGGAGATTACCGACGAGACGCGGAAACGTCCGAACCCGCGCCCGAGCGGGTATAAAAGCCGGGAGAATTTCCGACAAGACACTTCTCGCTTGACTCGCTACCCGCCAGTCCGCCAGTCCGCCAGAAGTACTTTCCACACCAGAACCACGAGCAGCTCGAGAAAAAGGGGTCGAGAGAGAGTTCTCGGCCTTCGCCTAGCATTCTCAGGCAGACCTGCTCCGGGTCCTTCCTCAGGGACGGTCAGCACCGGGGTCGAGAGGGTTCTCGGCCTCATCCGAGTCTATCTCGGCCAACCGCTTCCGATTCCTTCCTCCGGGAACCGCCGAATCCAGGGGGAGTGAGAGGGTTCTCACTCTTTACTGAGAAATACCTCAGCGGCGGATTCC
>NW_012054547.1:0-389 GCF_000956235.1 Wasmannia auropunctata | reverse complement strand
TAATAAGTTTATCCCCATTAAGTACGTATATTTTGTCTTTGTAGTTATTTAAATGTCGCGCTCTTTATTTAGTCACTATTAGTTACTTGAGTCCCAAATTTTCTTTTATATGGATTGGCATTAGTTATTCTTTCCCCGCCATTTTAGTACTTTTTCTAGTTTTCTTTTAACCTGGCAGGATCGCTCTTGACCGCCCCTTTTGTAAGAGTATAATTGAATAAATATCTGATTAAAAGTACAACAAATAACATCATTTTGCGAAAAACAAATAACATCATTTTTTTATTCGCAAAATGATGTTATTCCTTAAAATCAAGTTTGGGCTTATAGTAGTATCGTCCAATTCATCGCAAGGGATGCTATTGCATGATTGTTCGGTAGAGCACACG
>NW_012054546.1:0-302 GCF_000956235.1 Wasmannia auropunctata | reverse complement strand
TTTTAGTAGTTTCAGTAATAATTTTCTAAGTATTACTGAAACTACTGAAAGATATTCAGTAATAAATTATTGTAAATTACTACCAGTAATATTTTGGCCGGTAGTTTCAGTAATACTTTTCTATAAGGGTAAAATTGGCCAATGTAAATGGATTCAATCCTCGTACAAAACATATAGATGTACGACACCACCACATCCGTGATAAGATTGAGGGACATATTATCAGTCTACAACATATCCCAACAGAAAAAATGGCAGCTGATAGTCTGACGAAGGCAGTCCCTGGACCGAAGATGGACTTC
>NW_012054545.1:0-775 GCF_000956235.1 Wasmannia auropunctata | reverse complement strand
ACATTGCGATTTTCCAACGAACGATCTCACAACGAGCGAGAAGCGACCTTCGTGCGAGCGAAAAGAACAAAGCGCTAATGTAAAGTATAAGGAAAGAAAAAATTTTTTTGTATTTTTACCCACTGAAGATGACTCAATGCGGAGCCGAAACGTTTGGGTGATAATTATTGTTGTTAAATATATATAATTGTGGCACTAACTTCGTGCAAGGCTCACTAGCCCTTCGTTAGATACTTCTTAATTTTGAATTATATGAGCCAGATTAATATATTATATATTTATTAGCTTATAAAATTATGAAGATATTACAGTTTTGTTTGTAACCTTTATTTCTTAATATTATATTTTTTATTAGATGATCTGTTAAACTTATTTATGTTATTATTGTATATTTATGTTATTTTAAACTGTGACTTTCTGTACTGTATACATTCTGTACTGTATATGATTTTGGAATATAATTTATAAAATATTATCTTTAATTTTATATGTCAAATTTTATTTTAATATAAATGTATAATTATTTTTAAATATAAATTATATATAATATATATTATAATTTATATATACTTATATACAGGGTGTCTCGTACTCAATGGTACAGCGCTTGTGGACAGATAGTGTGGACCAAACTGAACAAAAAATTCCTCTACCATTTTGCGATCTTCGCAATAGTTATCGAGATACTAATCATTAAAAAAAATTTACGCCAAATTGTATATACAAGTGTATCGTACATTAGATACATCTTAAATATTATTTTAACAAATAAAAG
>NW_012054544.1:0-383 GCF_000956235.1 Wasmannia auropunctata | reverse complement strand
GGTAAAAATACAAAAAAATTTTTTTCTTTCCTTATACTTTACATTAGCGCTTTGTTCTTTTCGCTCGCACGAAGGTCGCTTCTCGCTCGTTGTGAGATCGTTCGTTGGAAAATCGCAATGTCATGTGATCCCATCCTCAGGTGACAATTAAACGGATCGCATCGGAGGAAAAACATATTACATCTTGAGTCAATGTATAAAAACCGAGATGTCAAGCGGAACGTTAGTCAGATGAGTGACAAGCACAAAAAAATTTTAATTGTCACCTGAGGATGGGATCACATGACATTGCGATTTTCCAACGAACGATCTCACAACGAGCGAGAAGCGACCTTCGTGCAAGCGAAAAGAACAAAGCGCTAATGTAAAGTATAAGGAAAGAA
>NW_012054543.1:0-817 GCF_000956235.1 Wasmannia auropunctata | reverse complement strand
TTTTTTTAAACTCCGCGCTCATAATCCGTTGTATAATGTTTGTGATTGCGAATTTGCGCAGGGCGCTGTAGTCGTAAGCGACACTTATCGGTTAAGCAGTCCCAAAAGTCAGTCTGCCAAGTTACGGCACCGAGTAAACTCATTAGAATATAATATTCTCTGTAAAACGATATCTTCGTTTAACTGGCTCCCCCATTCCTAATCACAACAGGTTATGGGCCCAGATCACGGACATCTTGAATAGAATAAAGTTTCGAAGAATACGTGAGAACTTACAAGTATCGTGTGCCGTTATTTTTTGAATATATTACTATTACCTGTATAAATGACTTGATATCAGTAAATGGCGTCAAGTTAAATAAAAATTATGTACGGTGTCTTATTATTCAATTAATATTACATGTATAAAAGATTTGATATCAGTCAAGTGGCGTCAAGTTAAATAAAAATTGTGCATATCGTTATAAAATATTTGTTGTCAATAATTGGCGTCAAATTATACTCTTATAAAATGATTAATTTATAACTCGGGTGACATGTATATACTTACAATACAAAATGAAAAAATTAAATCTTAATAAAATTATTATGTAAAAACACTTGGCGCTTTTTATTTAATTTAAATTTCTGATAAAATTTATTACAATATAATATATTAATCTGGCTCATATAATTCAAAATTAAAAAGTATCTAACGAAGGGCTAGTAAGCCTTGCACGAAGTTAGTGCCACAATTATATATATTTAACAACAATAATTATCACCTAAACGTTTCGGCTCCGCATTGAGCCATCTTCAGTGGGTAAAAATACAAAAC
>NW_012054542.1:0-704 GCF_000956235.1 Wasmannia auropunctata | reverse complement strand
TGAGTTTTCAATCGACGAATAATTAGCCATCATTGATTGATAATTATTAACTACTTAATACATTCGATATTAAAGTCAGTCGACTGCTTGCTATTGTCGAGTAAATGCCTCGTGTTAGTAAATTGTCGCGTGTTTCTTTCAAGTGATTTTTCAGTCGACGAATAATTAATCGACATGGATTAATAACAATTAAGTGATAAATTTGATATTAAAATCAGTCGATTGTTTGCTATCGTCGAGTGAAGTCGTGAGTTAATAAATCGCCGTGTGTTTCTTTTTTCGTGTGATTTTTCAGTGGACGGATAATTAATCGACAGTAATTGTAAAGTACATAACGAATATTAATTAGTAGATACATTAATAGATTTCTCGTGATTTCTTCAAGTGAAAAGTTTGTATGTGAATCGAGTGTGAAATTGTTAGATTTAATGCATTGCGTATTTCATTTTTTTTTAAACTCCGCGCTCATAATCCGTTGTATAATGTTTGTGATTGCGAATTTGCGCAGGGCGCTGTAGTCGTAAGCGACACTTATCGGTTAAGCAGTCCCAAAAGTCAGTCTGCCAAGTTACGGCACCGAGTAAACTCATTAGAATATAATATTCTCTGTAAAACGATATCTTCGTTTAACTGGCTCCCCCATTCCTAATCACAACAGGTTATGGGCCCAGATCACGGACATCTTGAATAGAATAAAGTTTCGA
>NW_012054541.1:0-452 GCF_000956235.1 Wasmannia auropunctata | reverse complement strand
GTTCACATCGGTTCAGTCGACTGCTTGCTATCGTCGAGTGAACGCCTCGTGTGTCAGTAAATCATCGTGTGTTAGTAAATAATGCGCGTGTTTCTTTCCTCGAGTGAGTTTTCAATCGACGAATAATTAGCCATCATTGATTGATAATTATTAACTACTTAATACATTCGATATTAAAGTCAGTCGACTGCTTGCTATTGTCGAGTAAATGCCTCGTGTTAGTAAATTGTCGCGTGTTTCTTTCAAGTGATTTTTCAGTCGACGAATAATTAATCGACATGGATTAATAACAATTAAGTGATAAATTTGATATTAAAATCAGTCGATTGTTTGCTATCGTCGAGTGAAGTCGTGAGTTAATAAATCGCCGTGTGTTTCTTTTTTCGTGTGATTTTTCAGTGGACGGATAATTAATCGACAGTAATTGTAAAGTACATAACGAATATTAATTA
>NW_012054540.1:0-868 GCF_000956235.1 Wasmannia auropunctata | reverse complement strand
TATGACGATATTAATTAGACAGAAAAACCCATTATAGTGCCAGCTAGAGTCCTCCTACAAAAGAAAAATATCAGTTTATTAATGTAAATAAAAAATAAATCAAAACTTTTATGCTTCCTCAAAAGAGTTTAACTATAGTTTCCTTGGAGCTACTATAATTTATTTGGAGTGCGCTCGTTCACGAACGCACGCGCACACGCACACAGCAGAGAGGGTTTGGAGTCCCATAAAATGATGGAAAATATCACGGGAGTGACGAACCGCGGGGTCCTTATTTCTGCTGACGCATACACACACGCGCATGCGCGCGCGCGCGCGCACACACACACACACACACACACACGCATAGAATATCTCAAAAATTATCCAAAGTACCTTTTGTACGTATTTTGAAAAGCCTGTATTTCCGGTCCGGTCCAAATGATTTGGAAAGTGGTACAAACGGGCGCTACTCAAGCTCTTTCGAACGACGCGTGTCGCTTTCGAATATTTCAAAGATTGTCCAAAGTACCTCTTGTACGTATTTTGGAAAGCCTATATTTCCGGTCCGGTTGGGGTACAAACGATTTGAAAGGTAATATAAAAAAGTACAAACGATTCTCTTTCGAATGGCATAAGCGAAATTTAAAAATCTTATAGTTGGGCGCTTGTCAATTTTTTTCTAATTTTTTTTAAATCCTTTGAGGTACAAACGAAATAACAAACGGTACAAATAAGTACATACAAAGTACAAACGCGCTACACTAATAATTTTTTTTTTAAAGTTGGTGCCAGGTTCACATCGGTTCAGTCGACTGCTTGCTATCGTCGAGTGAACGCCTCGTGTGTCAGTAAAATCGTCGTGTGTTAGTAAATAATGCGCGTGTTT
>NW_012054539.1:0-325 GCF_000956235.1 Wasmannia auropunctata | reverse complement strand
TGGGGCGGAAGATGATACAACTGCACGCGATTTCAACATTTTAGTGCCAGTAAGAATAATAAGGCAATAAAAACCTGTATCTTCCCCGATACTAATCTCCAATATGGATATTAATATCTATATATATACATACGTTGAGAGAGAGAGAGAGAGAGAGAGAGAGAGAGAGAGAGAGAGAGATAAATACTGATTAAGGTTTACGATACGGTACGCGAAATGATGAATGGTCAGGTAGTTAATCGCTAGCTGATTAGAGCGCGCAATCGCCTCTAATCCACATGGACAAAACCTTCACTTTAGCGAATCGAATCATTACGTAACGCGA
>NW_012054538.1:0-397 GCF_000956235.1 Wasmannia auropunctata | reverse complement strand
ACTTAAGGAATCATTTTAAAATTTTAGGGGTAGTAAGACCCCTTAAGAGCCTGTTCTATAACTCTTAATGACAGTTAAAACGCTTTAGTTAATTTTAATTTTTTAACTTTATTATTTTACATTTAACTTTTTAACTAGTTATTATCTATTCACTCTCTCTCTCTCTCTCTCTTTCTCTCTCTTTGAAATTTACTCAAATTTAAATTGTCAATTTAATATTATGTTTCCTATTATAGATAATGGTCTCAATCGGTCGAGGTGTCACTATTCCTCAGTCTATAATGAAGAATATAAGAACAAATGACATTGGAAAAATGACTTGCGATCTCATGTCTTGTGTTTTTACAAATAAGGAAATGGCATTTTCTTCTAAAACTGGGAAAAAAAGTAATAAAAT
>NW_012054537.1:0-370 GCF_000956235.1 Wasmannia auropunctata | reverse complement strand
TTAATATGTAGACAATGAAAATTTTTTGTGTTTTGTTCAAAAGCAAACCGTGTGTCTGGAATTTTGTACACCGATTTGAAAAAAGGGAATTCCGCAAATATAGGCCAGTGCGCCGCCATTTTGGACATAAGAAAAAAAAATATTTTTTTGGCTTTTTATATATGTACAATAATGACCTCTACGCAGATTTTAAATAAAGTTATCCATTTACCCACAAAAAATCTCAAACTTAAGGAATCATTTTAAAATTTTAGGGGTAGTAAGACCCCTTAAGAGCCTGTTCTATAACTCTTAATGACAGTTAAAACGCTTTAGTTAATTTTAATTTTTTAACTTTATTATTTTACATTTAACTTTTTAACTAGTTATT
>NW_012054536.1:7935-8418 GCF_000956235.1 Wasmannia auropunctata | reverse complement strand
CTTAAGTGTATATAATTCTTATTTTTATAATTCATGCATATATTAGCAGAAAATATCAAGATTTGAAATTCTATTTTTTAGGTGAGCTTCAACTCGACTCCAGTCATACGTATTATGATAACATGGAGTTACGCCTACCGAGCAGCCCGAAAAGGTCCTTGGGAAGAAATTGCGCGAGACAATGAGAGATTTAGGAGACGTATAAGATCTATCGCGATTGTCCTGGATCCAATTTTAAAAAGTGAACATCGCTCGCATGTTTGGCAAGAACGATTCGTGCTTCCTGAATAACACTTTAAACCAATTTTTATGACTAATATTTTTAAATATGAAAGATGGCTAAACATTATAATATAAAGAAAAATAAATTTATATTACAAATTGTTTGAATTAAAAAAAAATCTACTTTTTATTTTTTCCCTTCCCTATAGTTAAGATCACTAATAATAATAATAATTAAACATTATTTATATGATAATGTAG
>NW_012054536.1:0-544 GCF_000956235.1 Wasmannia auropunctata | reverse complement strand
TCCCGGTCGTTCGTAGTCATCTTTCTATCTGGCTAATGCCACGTCCAGTGCCCGCTCTCTGATCCTCTCGTGCATGCGAGGCGTAATTCTGATTTTTTCGGCCTGTATCGATCGTGTGTCCAGATAGACATCCCTGTAGCGCTCCACCAGATATTCCACCGGGATGATTCTCGCTAAGAGGAAAGCCGTCGGGTACGAAACTGTTCTGTAGGCGGCCGCTACCCGAAGGGCCACCCTTTTCTGCACTGCCCTGATCGCGTTCGCAACCCTCTTGTTGGTTCTTAAAGTGGGGGCCCATCCCAGTGAGAAAACTAATATCAAATCGATATCAAATTGATATCAATACCATCAGAACATATCAACGCGTGCATTTCATTAGAGGACATCGACAGATTTTGAAATTTTGATGTCTTTTCGATGTATCGTTGAAATGATTATATTTAATTAAAGCTGTAATTAACAATCTTTATTTTCTTCATCTTTAACAATTTTCGAAAAATTAGCATAGTTTAAAGATCATTAATTTTAATATATTATATATATA
>NW_012054535.1:0-733 GCF_000956235.1 Wasmannia auropunctata | reverse complement strand
TTTTTAGGAAGCCTAAATTAAACTATATTTCGTAACAAAATACCCAGTAAAATATTTCACACAAGTAACATAAATCATACTTACAGGTCTCTCATCATCTCCCATAATGACGATGTTGAATATAGCTAGAAAATACACTTCGTCACACACAGGTATTTTTTCCGTCGCGTGGAATGTTTGCTAACCGCTGGCCAACTCACGTAATAATACATTTATTTTTCATATAGCGTCGATCGCGATGCATCCGCGTCACGTGATCAAATAGGCATATATATTATATAGGGACTGTCTATACAATACGTATGTCAGATCGTAAGCCGTAAATCGTAAGAATTGATCAATCACAGTTGAATGTAAGAAAAGTATTCGACTACGATTTTGGTCAATTCTTATATAGTATGATATGAGTATGATATGAGTAGTGACTAACGGCTTATTGTAGAAAGTCCCATAAAGATAATCATTAATTTCTCTATATAAAAAAATGTTGAAGCTACTTACTTAAAAAGCAGTCTTCGATATTATATATTTTATACATAATATACATATTGTATAATATATATACTCGAAGATTGACTACTCTTTAAAAAGTATTATATATATATAATATATTAAAATTAATGATCTTTAAACTATGCTAATTTTTCGAAAATTGTTAAAGATGAAGAAAATAAAGATTGTTAATTACAGCTTTAATTAAATATAATCATTTCAACGATACATCGAAAAGACA
>NW_012054534.1:0-516 GCF_000956235.1 Wasmannia auropunctata | reverse complement strand
TAAACATAAAATATAAATTATAATTGCTAAATTTATAAAGTCTTTCTGTATTAATGCTACAATTATAAAATGTTAGACAAAATAGATACAGAAATTTATGAATTTTGAATATTTATAAACTTTTATTGTAGTATTTTGATTTTATCTAATATAAGACATACAACAAAAAATCTATAGTTAAAACATTAAAATGTACAAAACATGTTATAACCTCTTTTTAAGCATCCAAGCAAACTAACCTCAATTTTTAGGAAGCCTAAATTAAACTATATTTCGTAACAAAATACCCAGTAAAATATTTCACACAAGTAACATAAATCATACTTACAGGTCTCTCATCATCTCCCATAATGACGATGTTGAATATAGCTAGAAAATACACTTCGTCACACACAGGTATTTTTTCCGTCGCGTGGAATGTTTGCTAACCGCTGGCCAACTCGCGTAATAATACATTTATTTTTCATATAGCGTCGATCGCGATGCATCCGCGTCACGTGATCAAATAGGCATATA
>NW_012054533.1:0-441 GCF_000956235.1 Wasmannia auropunctata | reverse complement strand
TTTCATTTCCTTGTTCATCTACTTCTAAATTTATGCTACTATTATCATCATCAGCCTGATAACTGCTGCTGCTATCACCATGATCAGAATCGCTTGCATTATATTGATTGTTTACAACAGCTGCTAAATTGCTTAAATGAATTCGTTTAGCAACAGCCTTTTCCACTCTACGATTTAAAGTTCGTTTGAACGATTGAGTGTGTATCTTCAAAAAAATAAAAACAAAAGATATAAACATAAAATATAAATTATAATTGCTAAATTTATAAAGTCTTTCTGTATTAATGCTACAATTATAAAATGTTAGACAAAATAGATACAGAAATTTATGAATTTTGAATATTTATAAACTTTTATTGTAGTATTTTTATTTTATCTAATATAAGACATACAACAAAAAATCTATAGTTAAAACATTAAAATGTACAAAACATGTTATAA
>NW_012054532.1:8599-8952 GCF_000956235.1 Wasmannia auropunctata | reverse complement strand
AAATATTCAAAGTAATAAGTTGGATATATATATATATATGTATATATATAATCTTTTTAATTTACGAAAAAAACGGGCGCGCCAAGTATGTTGTTGCTGGAGATTTTCTCACATCTTCGATTATTTTCTGTCACATAATTTGCTACTTGCTGTCAGTGCAAAAATCCCTTTTTAATTTCTAGGTTCCTCATTATATTATCTATTGCATTTTTTGTTTTTATTTTATTTTACTGCTTTAGTTCTTTGCATAATGTTATAAAGGAGAATTAACTATTACCATTTGGATTAGAATAGGAAGAGTTGTTGCCTATTCTAATTAATATATTTGAAAAGTTTTTAATTTCTCTTCTTTA
>NW_012054532.1:0-1027 GCF_000956235.1 Wasmannia auropunctata | reverse complement strand
ATCTGTTCTTAGAATTTCATCAAGTTCTACATAAGTCATCCTATTATCAATATATTCTCCAACTACTTCACATTTCTCACAAGCACAGTAGCCACCATGTTCGATACAACACTTAACCTTAGCTCGAGCAGGCGCATCCAAAATATAATGTCTAATTGAAAATTTGTAACTCACACCATTTCGTACATATCCATTTCTGTTTAAATCAGCTATCTCTGTCACAAAATCATTGAGCAAATCATCCATAACAGGATCTTGATTTCCTTTAAAAATAGCTATAATAAATGGCTCATTTTTTGATCCTACAAGTTTTCCAAGGATGGGCCAAAATCTTTTGGAACTACTTTTAAACAAAGGAAGGCCATCAATATTAATATCAATCAAAATTTCATTAAAAGTTTGTAGATATTCCTCTAAATTCATTAAATCAAAATTAAAAGCAATCCCTTTGTACCACAGCTCACCTCCATTAACTTGATTTATATTAACTTGATCTGGAGTCTGTAAGAGCGTCTTATAATTAAGTGGTATATTAGGAAATATATTATGTAATTTTGCAAGCAAAGAGTTCAGTTTTCGCATTGATACAATGCCTCCTTCTTGAACCCATTCACGTAAAATTCTAACGATATACTGGCCTCTTTCATTCTCATTAACAAACTGTAAATGCTGTCCCTCTTCATCACTGTCACTATTACTTTCGTCAGAATTTGAATAATGAGAGCTTGGATCTTCAGAAAGACTATCAACGGTAGTGTTACTGTCACTTATTGTTTGATTATTAACATCTATGTCCATATTTTCAGAATCAACATCACTACTCAAATCTCCATCATATAAGATATTAATAATTTCATTTCCTTGTTCATCTACTTCTAAATTTATGCTACTATTATCATCATCAGCCTGATAACTGCTGCTGCTATCACCATGATCAGAATCGCTTGCATTATATTGATTGTTTACAACAGCTGCTAAATTGTTTAAATGAATTCGTTTAGCAACAGCCTTTTCCACTCTACGATTT
>NW_012054531.1:0-906 GCF_000956235.1 Wasmannia auropunctata | reverse complement strand
TCTCTCTCTCTCTCTCTCTCTGTCTCTTTTCGTTCCATGTCTGCTATTCCCTTCGAGTTTTCTTTTTCTTTTTTTCCTCTTCCCGCCCACTGTCCTCCCGTCTCTGAGTCACATATATACGCAGCGTGGTCGCATGTTTTAACACGTGTTTCGCGCAAAAATTCACCTCGCGATTCGCCGATAAGCGCGCCGATGTTCTCCCAGGTCGCACCGTCGGCAGTGCCATTATACTCCCGCAGCGATTTCTGGATTGTCGCGTAGTAAATATCCTACATTCAGATCCTCCTTGCACGATCCTCCATGCTGAGAGGGATTCCTTTACTCCACGAGTTCTCGCACGGTTTCAGGAATGCTGTAGATCTGTAGATAGCGATCGAAGTTGCTGTTCCGCGCCAGCCGAAACTTCGTACTTGAGACCCGGCAGACGCGTGATAATCTTCGGCTTTTTAGCGGAACTTAAGTTTCACGATTAGAAACATATAATCGACCGTTCAAGATTATTAATATTAAATTTATCATCCCACAAAATTCGACTACCTCTTGCGTCAAAAGCTTTCAAATTATGCAGACACACTGTACAAGTTAGTGTATACATTCGTTTGCTCGTAAAATGAGCGTGACCTTCATTTCTATGCGTGTTCAGACAGAATTGTGGCGATTCGACGTGTAGCTACGCACAGTCGCAGCAAGTTGCATCGCTACAGGATAAGCGTTCACGTGGGCACGTTCGCATGATATAATGCCACGCATAAGCGCTACCGAGCGGAGTATTACCGGGATATGTGTGCGTTATTAGAGCTAGATAGATAGATAGATAGAGAGAGAGAGAGAGAGAGAGAGAGAGAGAGAGAGAGAGAGAGAGAGAGAGAGAGAGAGAGAGAGAGAGAGAGAGAGAGAGAGAGAGAG
>NW_012054530.1:0-469 GCF_000956235.1 Wasmannia auropunctata | reverse complement strand
TGCTACATATTACAAAATACCTTATCATTTTATGTTCTTAGTCGTGACGCTATCGTGATAATCTACACATCTTGAAAAGAACATTCTTTAAATATCCATCTTTTGAGTGCATGCATTTTTTGCAATCCCACCCTCCCTCGCTCTCTCTCTCTCTCTCTCTCTCTCTCTCTCTCTCTCTCTCTCTCTCATCACATCTCCCTACTACTACTTTAATTCCGTTTGCAGCGCTTAATAAGATTGATAATATCTGCCTATTCTTGAATAGGACCGAGGGTCGCGGGCTATCGCGGAAACACATTATCGAGTCCGTGCAAGCTTCGCTCGTCAGGCTGCAACTGTCGTACATCGACATTGTCATGATCCACAAAGTCGATCCAATGTGTCCGATGGAAGGTAACTTTCCAATTCCTCTTTCTCTTGCGAGTAATATTCAAAGATTCGAATCCTCTCTCTTTTTTCTCTCTCTCTC
>NW_012054529.1:0-462 GCF_000956235.1 Wasmannia auropunctata | reverse complement strand
TAGAGAAAATTTCGTCCATGATCTACAAAGAAAGATATAATTTACATTAGAACAATCAAAATTATATTGGAGTGGGACATTTACAAGTCTCCCATCTTTTTATTTCCATACCTCAAAAAACTGCCAAGATCTTCTATCATTGCCTGACTTATTATTATGATCTTTGACTGCTTTATAAGTTTTCTTTAAACTTCTCAGTTTGGCAGCACACATTGGTCCCGTTATGTTATGTCCATTATGTTTTAATATTTTAGAAACCTCCTCCCACGTTTTCTTTTGAGATTGCTTTCCGTTGGTGAATTTTTCCTCATTTTCCTTGTAGGTCTGAAGCAGAAGCAGCACACAAGGTGTTGTCCACCTGTAAAAACTTCCTGAAAAATGCAATACACAATATATTATCATTACTTCATTCAGAGCGTTTACTGTGAAGAACTGAAGCTGCGATTGATTTATAAAGTTTTA
>NW_012054528.1:0-363 GCF_000956235.1 Wasmannia auropunctata | reverse complement strand
GTGTGCTCTTCCGATCTAGGAAGATGCAATGGCTACAGGAGTATACCACGCTTTTTTAGAGAAAATTTCGTCCATGATCTACAAAGAAAGATATAATTTACATTAGAACAATCAAAATTATATTGGAGTGGGACATTTACAAGTCTCCCATCTTTTTATTTCCATACCTCAAAAAACTGCCAAGATCTTCTATCATTGCCTGACTTATTATTATGATCTTTGACTGCTTTATAAGTTTTCTTTAAACTTCTCAGTTTGGCAGCACACATTGGTCCCGTTATGTTATGTCCATTATGTTTTAATATTTTAGAAACCTCCTCCCACGTTTTCTTTTGAGATTGCTTTCCGTTGGTGAATTTTTCC
>NW_012054527.1:0-407 GCF_000956235.1 Wasmannia auropunctata | reverse complement strand
TTGTTTAGACCGTAAAATGTCTAATGTTAGTGCCAAATCCGGAATCTGCTTTAAACGAGGAAGCTGGCAAGTTGCTTTTAGAAAGTCACGACGAATATTCAGATTATGAATGACTTATTTTTTTAGGGAGGTGGAAAAGGTAGCAAGGCTGGTCTAGAAAGTTGCGCCTCTTCGGACACCGGAGGACCTCTTCCCAAAAAGCACGCAAGTGATAAGAAATTAACAGCGGAAAAATCATTATTATTTATCTGTCTTTTTGTAATTTAAAATAGTGGTATGATAATGTTGCCTCATATTGTGTACAATTATTAATGCATAGTAAAATTTTATTATCTAAACTTGACTGATCTTATTATTAAATATGTAGAGAATTTAACATGTCTAGTTATGTAAAAAGAATAAAAAAA
>NW_012054526.1:0-413 GCF_000956235.1 Wasmannia auropunctata | reverse complement strand
CGCACGCACGCACGCACGCACACACACATTTATTTTAGTAGACTTTAATACATTACATGATAATTATAACTGATTATTTAACAAAAAATAAAAGTGTATGACACGTACGTGATGTACATACACATCTCTCCGCATACAAGTTGTTTATACTCCTAATCTCAATTGATGTTGAAATAATAAAAAATTGATATTTTTTTCCAACAGCGGGGACTCCATATGCCGGTGGTTTCTTAGAGTAAAATTAGTTCTTGAAAAGGACTTTCCACAGGGACCGCCGAAGGCTTACTTCCTTAAAACAATTTTTCATCCTAATGTAGCAAAGAATGGCGAAATATGCGTTAACACTTTGAAGAAGGATTGGAAACCGGATCTTGGGATACAACATATATTATTGGCAAGTCATTGAAATACAT
>NW_012054525.1:0-313 GCF_000956235.1 Wasmannia auropunctata | reverse complement strand
TTAAGAAACTGGAACTTTGTGTTGCGACTTCGTGATTGCATCTAAAAAATTTACAATCTATTTTAAACGTACGTAAATGCATTATTTTGTTAATTTAATCTAAGTATATCTGTAACGACACTTGAATGAATATTTAAGTTATTCAAAATTTGAAATATTTAGAAACATAAAATAGTTTTTACATTTTATATACAAATCATGTTACGTTCTGCTTACATTATTCTTTCTATGAATTTTTTAAATAAATTTTAATAAAAATTTTATCTATTTACACTGTTAAATCTATAGTGTTAAAAGATCGGAAGAGCACACG
>NW_012054524.1:0-356 GCF_000956235.1 Wasmannia auropunctata | reverse complement strand
AATTCTTATTACTTAAATTTCATTTTATTTCATACTTTTAAAAGCAATTTTAATATATGTGTGTATATGTATCTCTATGCTTTATACAGAAACACATCTTATAGACTGTAATTTTTAATTTTTAATTTTTATTTTTATATTCAATTTTTAGAGATTTTTGTGATGTTATGTGCATTTCTTTACTTCCGGCAGTCGGGAGTTTTTTTGTTTTAAAAACAATTTTATTGTTTAATTATAATTTTTTTATTTATATTTTTTTGTTTAATGGTTTTTTTATACCTATTCTCTTCTGTGTGATTCTTAAATACAATTGAATTCCGCGTCCATTACGTGGCGGTGCAGCGTTCTGCTCGCGT
>NW_012054523.1:0-568 GCF_000956235.1 Wasmannia auropunctata | reverse complement strand
TTTTTATCTTATGTAATGAAATACTTGATATTTTTTAAGCTATAATTAATCACACAATAAAAATCAGCAGTCGGAAGAGGCTACATATGTTAGATTTAATTCTCAATTATATGTACCTTGAAATATTACTATTTAAGTTATACTTCACAATGTTGCTTTCGATGAATATTTTATTTAGTAATTAATTTGACGTAGTCAAATTCTCCCGACTGCTGATTTTTATTGTGTGATTAATTATAGCTTAAAAAATATCAAGTATTTCATTGCATAAGATAAAAAATTCTTTAATTAACTTTTATAATGTGCTAGAAATAAAAGGAAATACATTTAAGTATTTATTATATTCGCTTGAGATTATATTTTTCTTATTCTTTAAATTATTTTTAAGTTTTTAAATTTTTTTAAATTTTTCATTTAGTTTGTTTTTTTTAATTCTTATTACTTAAATTTCATTTTATTTTATACTTTTAAAAGCAATTCTAATATATGTGTGTATATGTATCTCTATGCTTTATACAGAAACACATCTTATAGACTATAATTTTTAATTTTTAGTTTTTATTTTTAT
>NW_012054522.1:0-424 GCF_000956235.1 Wasmannia auropunctata | reverse complement strand
AAAATTACAGTCTATAAGATGTGTTTCTGTATAAAGCATAGAGATACATATACACACATATATTAAAATTGCTTTTAAAAGTATGAAATAAAATGAAATTTAAGTAATAAGAATTAAAAAAAACAAACTAAATAAAAAATTTAAACAAATTTAAAAACTTAAAAATAATTTAAAAAATAAGAAAATATAATCTAAAGCGATTATAATAAATACTTAAATGTATTTCCTTTTATTTCTAGCACATTCTAAAAGTTAATTAAAGAATTTTTTATCTTATGTAATGAAATACTTGATATTTTTTAAGCTATAATTAATCACACAATAAAAATCAGCAGTCGGGAGAGGCCACGTATGTTAGATTTAATTCTCAATTATATGTACCTTAAAATATTACTATTTAAGTTATACTTCACAATGTTGCTTT
>NW_012054521.1:0-1782 GCF_000956235.1 Wasmannia auropunctata | reverse complement strand
TTTGTACCGTGTTGGCGTTTTAAAGTTCTCAAGTTGTTAGTTAAAGGTCTCTAGATACTTATTAAATAAATTAATGAGCCTTGATTTTAAATTTTATTTTAATTTTAAATTAATTTATTAAAGTATACAAATAATACAATGTAAATAAATGATAGTATTTACATATATAAACGTATTTACATATATATTTACATATATAATACGTATTTACATATATAAACATACATATGGAAATTTCTATAGTTTTTATTTAAGAGATAGCTTATTTCTTATTCATAGATTCAAAGAAAAAACTTTCAACAAAAATAGAACTCTTATAGCACTCTTTGTATCCTATTAATTTTCCTATTTTCAAACTTTCATGTATATTTTAACGTAGATAAATATCCACAGTAAATTATTTTATTAAGTACAGTTACGTACAGGCAAATAATATGTATTAAACGAAGAAATAATATGTTTACCAGGGCAGATCACCACGACATTGATCAGAATAATCGCGTTAACAGTCAATGACATTCGTCAGCTTGTGCTCATGTTTCCTTAAATATTATGGAGCGTTCGGACTTTATCTACCTGGCATCAAATTTATGCTAACGACTCAGAACGAGAGTATCGAATAGCGAGGCGCAAGGAAGGAGACGTGGAGAATAGAAAGAACGCGAGGTTCAAAATCTCGATCGAGTTCTCAGGCAGCCTGCATAGATTCTAAAACCTGTTTCTCTGGTGCACTGTTTACAGCGTTCTCTTATAAGAAAAGCGTCATTTGACGATAAAACTTTAATACGAAGTACGTGTAAAAATATATTATAGTATAATTAATAATGTACGCGCGAGTGAAACTATGTGGAGGAAGAGGAACAATGAAGAAATTATGTGCTCAATCGTGCTCGAATAATACGTGTCATGTTAACCGCACCGAACCCAAGCCTTTCAAAGACATTCCAGGACCAAGATCCTTCCCCGTTATTGGGACGCTTCATAAATATCTGCCTTTCATCGGTAAAAATGACATTAAAAATGGCATTTTGATGATTGATTAAAAAAATTTATTATTACTATAAATTTTTGAATTAGAACTCCGATTTACATGAAAACTGCTACTATATTTTGCATATTACAAATGTAATACTTGCTCACGTCTCTCTTAAATATCGATAAATTAATCTTATTGAATTAATTTTATGTGTCAACGGTACAGGCGAATACAATTTCAAGAAGCTGCACACGAACGGCTTGTTGAAGTTAAAGCGTTACGGACCTTTGGTACGTGAGGAAATAGTACCGGGTCAGCCTGTCGTGTGGGTGTTCCGACCGGAAGATATCGCGGAAATTTTCAAAGCTGAGGCGGGTATGCATCCTAAGAGAAGATCACACTTAGCTCTCTTAAAGTATCGAAAAGACAGAAGTGATGTGTACAACACCGGGGGTCTTTTACCCACGTAAGAATTGTCCTCACAATTAATTACTTTATCAACAAAATCACTATTTATCACAAATTTGTAAGAATTGTTATACACTGAGAAAAAAAATTGATATTGTACAAACTAAATTTGTATAGTTGTTTGATCCAATGATTGATTCAACAATTCTTTAGTGCACAAAAAAAGTATAGTTCATTCATGTCAACCATCAAAAATTTTTAATCACGAATTAATTAAACCAACTCAATTAAATTATTTTGTTCGAAATACTAGTAGTATTATTTGTGTTTGCATGCTATTTAGTTATCCAAGTAATATATTTGTTCACATTCCAAATATTAAACTGACTAAACGATGC
>NW_012054520.1:0-809 GCF_000956235.1 Wasmannia auropunctata | reverse complement strand
ATCGGAGGAGAATAGAAATCGGGTAATAACGGAGTTGCCGNTACCCAAGAGGGAAGCACGCACGACGCGAAGTGGCGGAGCGCCAGGATATCCGACGGGCAAACCGATGGGATTACCAGAAGAAAATTTCTTCGAGAGGCTGAGTCTAACCATCAGTAACGCAGTGGTAAGTGCGCTCCGAACGCAACCTGAAAGAGGGCCCATAAACCGAGGTGAGCTCTACGACGGAGAAGGTGGGGGCGTGTCCTCGGCGGCGGCCGAGTCCCAACTGGAGAACGAGGGCCTACCACCCCGAAGAACCGAAGCTACAACCAGGGCGAAGAGCAGGCGTGAACGGAGAATCCGCCAAAGGCTTGCGGAAAACTCAAAGAAGAGAGCAGAACAAACAGCGGGAGAGCCTGAATACCCGAAGGAGTACCCCCCGCTACCAGTACCGGAGGGAGTGAGGGAGGACCTACAACACGCACACGGAGATACAAGAGTAACTCCGAGAGAGGAGAGAATCTACAGGGAGAATAGACAGGAGAGGCGCGTCGGCGGACCGGAAAGAGCTCCGCGCAGCCGCGCCCCCAAGTCGTCGGCGGTTACAATATCCTGCCCGGAGGGCGGTCCCACTTACTCGGAGGTTATCCGTAAGGCCCGGGAAGAAATCAAGCTTGAAGAGCTTGGGATTAAAGAGACCAGGATGAGAAGCACGGTCGCTGGAAACGTGCTCATCGAGATCCCGGGGGAGGGCACCTCACCGGCGGCAGATAGCCTAGCCAAAAGACTCCGTGAGGCCTTTAAAGAGACAGACATACAGGTCAGAA
>NW_012054519.1:0-383 GCF_000956235.1 Wasmannia auropunctata | reverse complement strand
GTCCAATGTGCACGAATCAGAGCACGTAAAAAAAAACATTAGCGACATGAAGAGGATAAGGGTTATAAGCTGGAAGGAGTTCGACGTCCTGTGCGTTCTCCGTGATTCGCATGAAGAGACCAATGTGCGACACGTATCGCCGGTGCAGTTTTTACGCGATCGGGAACTAGGAATACGCGGAACTGGTGAACGCTTCGCGAGACAGGGAGTCACAGTCGACCGAGAGCCCGTGCGTGAGTGGCCCCATCACGCGAAACGAAAAGTGTACGCGTGGTTTCTCGAGAAAGCGTACGAGGACTACGAAAGGTGTTGCAAGGTGTACGGTCTTTGGAACGAAAAAATCCGGAACGATCTGTATGTAGATTTCAGTCGTGTGGAGAACA
>NW_012054518.1:0-386 GCF_000956235.1 Wasmannia auropunctata | reverse complement strand
TTCGTTGATACAATTACAAAAAAAAAACTTCAATTCTTATTCGTTTAACGCTAGATTCATCGAATCGTTTTGTACAGCGGTTTCGCGGACGACTATTCGGCACTGGTGCTCCGGCAGGAATGGGGCATGTGCCCTCGTGGCTGCTCTGGACGTTATATCGCTACATGCGTTACGTCACTTCCGTCACGAGCCTCGCCAGTGACTCAAGCTCGCGAGCACTCCTCCGACTACCGCGCGCTTCATTTGGAGTCAGATTATTTTTTTCTTGTTTTATTTCTTACACTCTTTCTTAATCTGGCTTCAAATGCTGAAATTTTAATTTCAGTTTCTAGGTACGCTTATTTTTAAAAAATTTGGAAACGGAAATATAGTTACATTTCAAACAG
>NW_012054517.1:0-600 GCF_000956235.1 Wasmannia auropunctata | reverse complement strand
AAGTGCGAATTGGTGGCGTACGGTCTGAACGCTATTGTACGCGACGCGTTTCACTAACGAATAATTTTATATGTATCTTTTCTATATGTACGCTCTGAATATTATTGATACGTCGAATAATGACGAATAAATAACTTATCTTTTACTCCATCTTTACGATTATTTTTTCACATCCTTTCCATTAGTAAAAATACCAATGTATATAAGAATACTACTTATACTACTATATAGGAAGTAAACCGAACACGCGCACACATATGCGGTTCCGTATGACATTTCGACGGGGTCAACCATGACAGTGGAGACCGCGTGCGCGAGGGAAACCGCGTGCGCATGGCGGCGGCGCGGCAGCGTGCGCGTAAGCGAGCAAGCATGGCAGCGGCGCAGTAGCGTGCGTAGGAGCGAGAACACGCTATGGGCGCGCTATGCGTGGAAGGGAGGACGCGCTATGTGTGAGACCGCGAGGGAGACCGCGTGCGCGAAAACGCGACCCACGAACGCGGCCCGCGACGGCGCGGGGGCGCGGCGGGGCCCCGCGAAAAATCCTCCTCCCATATTCTCAATGAGTCCGCCGCTATCATTGTTTATGTAAACATACAT
>NW_012054516.1:0-521 GCF_000956235.1 Wasmannia auropunctata | reverse complement strand
TATAACGAAAATCAAAATTCAGCTACAGCTATTTTAGCTGTATTAATAGCTGTAATGTCGCTGTGAAAAGTATAACGAAAGCCAAAATTCAGCTACAGCTATTTTAGCTGCATTAATAGCTGTAAAGTCGCTGTGAAAACTCTGTACATCAAGCGTGTACCGCGTACCGCGCATGCGCATGGATAGAAATTAAAATAAAGCCAAAATAGCTGTAATTTGGCTGTAATTTGTATGTCACAGCAAAAGCAAAGAATAACCTAACTATCAGTTTTATATTCAATTTAATATGTATATTAACATGGTCATTCAGACTGATGCGTTCACTTAAGCGACTCAAAAATTGTTACTTAAGGATATGTATGTAAGATTTGTAATCAATGTACTTATGCGTCCGCGCTTATATATTTAGATGTATGTTATAAGATGTAATATTTGAAATGATTAATTAATCTTTAAATTTGATTTAAGTTTAGTGAGGCAAAGATTTCAGATTGTCCGTGGTTCAATTCCAGATAAAATAA
>NW_012054515.1:0-426 GCF_000956235.1 Wasmannia auropunctata | reverse complement strand
TTTGGCAAGAAAAGTTATTTTGCTGGATTTTTAATTGCAAGAACGTTTTAATAGCTAATAAAAAAGTCAAAATCCAGCTACAGCTATTTTAGCTGTATTAATAGCTGTAAAGTCGCTGTGAAAACTATAACGAAAATCAAAATTCAGCTACAGCTATTTTAGCTGTATTAATAGCTGTAATGTCGCTGTGAAAAGTATAACAAAAGCCAAAATTCAGCTACAGCTATTTTAGCTGCATTAATAGCTGTAAAGTCGCTGTGAAAACTCTGTACATCAAGCGTGTACCGCGTACCACGCATGCGCATGGATAGAAATTAAAATAAAGCCAAAATAGCTGTAATTTGACTGTAATTTGTATGTCACAGCAAAAGCAAAGAATAACCTAACTATCAGTTTTATATTCAATTTAATATGTATATTAACATG
>NW_012054514.1:0-678 GCF_000956235.1 Wasmannia auropunctata | reverse complement strand
CCGCGATCTAAATTATCGATTTGGTATCGAAAAAGAGACTTAAGAGAGGGCGCGCAAGAAGCGGGCACGAGTAAGAGTCAGTCGAGAATAAGTTTCGATGAACAACACATATAATTTGGTTTTACTTGAATAAATATTTGTAATCAGTATTTAACGAGCAAGTACAACCCTACAATATCAATTGTACTATTCAAAAAATGACCCTGTTTTTCTCCAGTTTTTGCATTTTTGCAACGTAAATATTGCATGCGCACAATTTTAACTACCTGTATCTTGTAGAGAATTTCATAACGAACAACAAAGGTCCTATATATTTTTGTCTTAAGAGCGTTAATAACATACCCAAGTAGCACAGTTTAGCTCGATTGGCTTTGACAGCAAAAATGTGGCTAGTATAACGTCCCACCAGCATTAAATACAGCTGTTTGGCAAGAAAAGTTATTTTGCTGGATTTTTAATTGCAAGAACGTTTTAATAGCTAATAAAAAAGTCAAAATCCAGCTACAGCTATTTTAGCTGTATTAATAGCTGTAAAGTCGCTGTGAAAACTATAACGAAAATCAAAATTCAGCTACAGCTATTTTAGCTGTATTAATAGCTGTAATGTCGCTGTGAAAAGTATAACAAAAGCCAAAATTCAGCTACAGCTATTTTAGCTGCATTAATAGCTGTAAAGTC
>NW_012054513.1:0-422 GCF_000956235.1 Wasmannia auropunctata | reverse complement strand
AGCAAGAACTGCAAAATTTATTGAAAAATTTGTTTTCTCACCTACTGTTTTTGAAATTGTAAATTACATAAATTAAATTGATCTTACTTTTACTGCCATTAACATAAATTTTAAATATTGTCGGTACTTACATTTTAGAACCTTTACACAGAAAGTCTTGTTATTGTATGATCACCCGTTCCACCCGGCTTAAGGAGCCATGTAGTTTTTCCACCCTCCCGGGCGGACAGAGTGACAATCTGAACGTTTCACCTAAACACCCGGCAGGGGGACTCAAAACGAACCCACTCTAATCTGAACGCTCTCTAGGTGTCTATGCATCCGGGTGGGGAATTTAAACGCGTCTTAAATATTAAAGCGCGTTCAGATTCCATAACCACTCGGAACTCACGGGAGCTTCTTTGCTAGGCTCCGCCCACTCA
>NW_012054512.1:0-625 GCF_000956235.1 Wasmannia auropunctata | reverse complement strand
CGTACACCACACCGGCAACACCTACACACCACCTTTCTCCTTTTCTTCTCCTGCCGATCGCCGAGCGGATTTACGATCGCAGCTTATAAATCACAGAGCGGTTTCAACCGGCGGCGCGACTTATATATCGTTCCCTCGAAGATAGAGTCTTCAACGCTCCTTCCCCACCAGAATCATTCTCGGCCGCCGCCGGCGAACGGATCTTAGTAAGACCTAACTCTCGGCTCTCCTCTTCCGCTCCCTAATGGCACCGCGAGGTCTGTTTTTCACACTCCGTGACGTAACAAATCGTATATAGATATATATTTATTCCTGAGCACCCCGATTCCTTATTCGTCTCGCGACAAATTTGTTAGCGCGCGTTATCCCGCGACAGCACCGTCGACAGGCGGAGAAAAAGAGGAAAGGAGAGACGGAAAGCGAGACGAAAATTGCCGCGCTCCCACGTCGCGTCGCGTCGCGTCGCGTCGCGACGCCGCGCGGTGCCGCGCCGCTCCGCACCGCGCGGCTCGTTCTGTCGCGTGCGCGTCTGACGCAACGCGTGCTGTTACCACTGATGGCTGTAAGTTCTGACTCTAACAAGCATTGACTCCGATGACAAACTGCCTAGCGATTGCGTTCACGG
>NW_012054511.1:0-1324 GCF_000956235.1 Wasmannia auropunctata | reverse complement strand
TTCAGCCAATTCGGAGAAATCTACTAAACTGTAATCGTCGGTATTTTCTACCTTCCAGCATCGCCTTAACGGTTTCCCTTCAAGAAAGACCGTCGTGACCGAGGTGAAATTTAGTTTCAATTTCGTTTCACGCTCCATAATATTTGCCGTTGCAACTGGCATACTTGTTTATTGAATTTGTTCTATTATTATGGTAAATAGAATTATTATCAAGTGGTACACGTAATTTTATATTTTTTCCTTATATACTTTAGTTTCGCATTCAGTTCACGAATCTCGATTATTACACATTTTAAGAGCCACCACAATTTAGTTTGCGGCTTTTTATACGCTTCTTTTTAATCTAGTGTGCAATTTCGCCAATTTCTGTGATTTAGTTATAACGATTTAGTATTTCTTCGAATATCTTCAAATACAAACCAATTATTTTACGTTGCAAGGCTAAGTTCTACGTATCTTTTTGGGTAAACATGTTTATACAGCTGTTAGAAATGTGTATTTTATAAGTTGCGGATACGTCACAGTTTGAGCGGGAGCCGCGAAGGCCGAGAACGCTCGGGTTTAGATCGAGTATATATGTGCGAGAGCTGACAGAGCTCTCTCTCTCTGCGTACCGCTATAGTACCAGTTAAATATGTAAAGTGAATAAATATAATAAATGTCTGTTTGAACCTACGTGAGCGATTTTCTTACGCAGCCTACCTGAGTGTGGAATAGAAACACAACAATACCTCTTTCATTTTTTACGGAAAAAAAACGTAACGTATGAAATTATAGCATGGAAAAAATCGATACATATGTATACATGTTTCTTATTTACTCACGATAACTGAGCTATCTTTAGTATTAATTAAAATGTACATAGAATTAATTTCTATTGGAATATAATTTTTCTAAAAAATCTCACAATATTTAAAACTATTTTAAATTGAAAAGATGTTCTATTAAAAAAGTTTGTGTTGTATATATGTTTTATTTATTTATTATTTATTTTATAGTTTATTGTCAATTTTTTATTTATTCTTATGTAATAAATGCTTTTATTATATATATGTGTATACTCATATATATAATACACATATATATAATAAAAGCATTTATTACGTAAGAATAAATAAAAAATTGACAATAAACTATAAAATAAATAATTAATAAATAAAACATATATATAACATATTATAAAGGGCAATAAGCTGGATGACGATGCTGAATGTTACATATATTTTTTTAAATCTTCTACATATTTCGGCTTACATTAAGCCATCCTAAATAGAAATACAAATCAAATAATAAAAACATATGTTCAACGAATTCGCATATCTGT
>NW_012054510.1:0-2103 GCF_000956235.1 Wasmannia auropunctata | reverse complement strand
TGGGTGATAATTATTATTGTTAAATAATTGTAATTTTAGCACTAACTTCGTGCAAGGCTCACTAGCCCTTCATTTGATACTTCGTTAATTTTTAATTATATGAGCCAGAATAATATATTATATATCTAAATAACATAACGTCATAACTTCTCGTACATAATATGTATATAAAATATACACATATATATATATATATATATATATATGTATATATAATATGTTTTTTCTTATGTTTCGCTGAAATAATACTTTGCACACTTTCAAGATTGCCAATTGTGTTTATAATTTTCTTAATTTTGATATCAAAATTTTTCGAAGTTTCACAACATTTATAATCAGGATGATTAATAATTAGTATCATAAAAGATCCTTTTTAACGCTGCAAGAAATGTTCATGTAGCGTTAAAAAGGAAATGATTTATTTTTCAAACAGACAACATAATCTTTTAACTGTCTATTGTACACTCTGTACAATAATGTTCACAAAATGTGAAATATGTAATACGGAGAAATGTGCAAAAATATGAAAAATTATGACACAATATAGGAAGTATAAAATATATACTGTATAAAGATTCCTACTCATATGCGCGTCACGCGTTGAGAACTATAGATTAAGTACACGAAGGCGCACAAATAATCGGTCCATAGAGATGTCAATTAGATATCTATAGATAACGAATATTGACAGCATTGCAGTCAACGCTCTGTACAAAATAAATCATTATAAAAGAGAAACATTTTTATAAATTAAAAGGTATATAAATATGTTTTTTAAATTGTTATGTTTGTGGTAAAGGAACAAGTGCTGAGAAAAATTTCAATGTTAGGAAATTATATGTATATTGTTTAATCTGAATACAGAGCACGTCCAAGTGGCCAACCATCTGCACACGAGTCTCTCTGTGTATGCCACTCGGGCGCTCTCTGCCCAGCGTTCGTCCTGCCACCTGTCCACGCGACCTCTATATTAACTATGACATAAATATATTTTAGTTTTCTTTAAAAAAATATTCTTACAAATTTTATAATTTTAAACCAGGAAGCCCCCTTGAGAGAAATGGCTCAGTAAAAAAATGTGAAACATTTTATAATTTTAACAATTTTCATTTGAGGAATATAGTATGAGATTTTGAATTACTTATATATTAGAGGAGTCGGACATTGGCATCTTATAATGATCGTGCCTTATATAAATCGCATTATCAGTTGATGCACGTAGAAATAATATATTAATTTTAATACTGAATGTAATATGAGTATGTAGTATTTCAATGATATCATACGTTTACTTTTGTACAACAGATATATGTATATTCGGACTAAAATTTATCTGTGTCTTATTCGTAAGATTGATCACAAAGTAAGAAATTTAACGTATATAGAAAATGTCTTTTCAGAATGAGAGAATTCCTTTGTACAATAATTGCAATCTGACGCGAGAAGAAAGTGAGATGCTTATTATGGGCTTTGCAGTTAGACATGGACTTTCAGACTATGCATTAGACGATTTACTTGAACTTATTAACTGTCATTTACCACATGCGCAATATATGTCAAAATATTTATTTTTACAAAAATTTACACCTACAGTAAGAGCTACATCCCACTTTTACTGTCCTCAATGTAAAAATAATATTTTACAATTTGTTGACGGAAGATTTATCGATCGATGCGAAGACTGCAATAATGATTTTAAGAAAGACGATTTAAAAAAAGCTGGAAATTTCTTTTTACATATACCATTAGCTGATCAGTTAAGAAGAATAATGAATAGTGATCTTTATTATAAACTTTCCAAAAACAGATTCAATGAAAGCGATGTCGTTAAGGCGATGCTGGAAGGTCGGAAAAATTTGTACGAGGTCGATAAAGCAGACTCTTCAGTGTCAGTGATATTTCTAAATGAACTTCTTACAATATCTTCTGTCTCACTCAAACACGTGGAATGTCCTTATCTAACTTATTGAAGTGCCATCTCTTGAAAAATCCGGCACTACTGCCAAACGTAATTTTTGCTGTCTTTACCTCAGCCGAACGTACGAATTACCACAAATTACAGTTCAATGAATATCTTTATTTCTACGCTTTCAATCGTAGCTA
>NW_012054509.1:0-311 GCF_000956235.1 Wasmannia auropunctata | reverse complement strand
AGTAACAATAAAAGTAACGGCAAATTCGTTATCGTTAGTGCAAAAATGTAACGACGTTACCGTTACCGTTACAGAGAGAAAAAAGTAACGAAAATGGTAACGGTGTTACAAGTAACGCGTTACTTTCCAACCCTGCATACAAAAAAAATATATATATATATATATATACAGGATCTTTTAAAAATAAACAGGAAACAGTCAAATAACTCAGGAATGCATTTTAGAAAGAAAATGTTACAGAAGAAGTCGGGTTTCAAAAACTCTAATAATGATTAAGGCCATTTTCTTTCTAAAATGCATTACTCACGAGT
>NW_012054508.1:0-1834 GCF_000956235.1 Wasmannia auropunctata | reverse complement strand
TATATATGCATATATATATGTATATTTATGTATATTTTATATATATACATTACATATACAAAAAGATATATGGAATATTGGTATATATACAAAATATACATATATACGTACATATAATACGCATCAGTGTATATATATATATATATATATATATATATATGTGTGTTGCATTCTTTCTTTCTTACACGTCAATCCTGAGATCTAAAAATACAATCTAACTTATCTTTTCTGTTCTTTTTGTCGTTTGTCCCATTAATACATCGTGCCGAACAACATCTGCCGTCTCTCACTATTTTACAAGTAAAAAAATATATACGTTACTCTTTCAAACATGTAACTTTCATAAACATCGAAAAAAGACAGGAAGAGTGAAGAAGAAAAGCTTCTGTCAGATTCGTTCTCCATTATAATTTCGCTATGCATGATACGTCGATAGGAATTACCGTGTTAAATCGCGGGCGCGTGAGAATAATCGTCGCCCGAAAAAGAGTGAGATTCTAATCATTACAATAATAAATTCTACCATATCGATCTTCCACCACTCGATCGCAGAACAAAATGGCTGATAAGTGCATTTACTTCTTTGGTTGTATGAGCCCTTAATATTTTATATATAATTACTGACATACATATACACTTCATGTAAGTGTTAATAAATACTTAGAGAAAAAAGGGGGAGACAAGACATCGACAGAAATTTTCAAATTTTTATAATAATCCGATAAGAGTCGCGCATTACGAGAACAATTGAACAATTACTACCTCTCTAACGCGACATCTCTTTGTGCTCTTTTTTTTTATTTTATTTATTTTTTATCAAAAGGCGTACCACTTCATCGTCAAGGCCACAATTATGTCGCTATCTAAAAAAGATTCACAAAGTGGTGTCTATCTATATATATAGATGATAGGAGTCTAAATTTTAAAAGTCTACTAACTTTGAAACGTTATTGAGAAGAGCAGACGAATAATAAATTTATATAATATTATAATCGCCAGTCTACAATATATCACCTTACAGCGTATGGGCATACATACAGCTGTCTCTGTGTCATCTCTACTTGATATAAGTTATCGAATTCTGAGATTCTTTGTGTGTATATCGATGCTGCTTGCGTCAGCAAATAGATAGTGTCCGTAACGTTACACTCTTGACGCATTTCTATTGCGCTATTTTCTATATGTATTTCCACATGTGCTATCGTTAAGTCATTCGTGTTTCACACTATATTCACTATTTGTGTAAATTAACAGTTTGCTTTCGTTAAAAAGTAAAAAAAAAGAGAGAGAAGAAACAAAAAGTTCACGCTTAAACGCATCTCATAAATGCCTGTGAAAATTGCTGCCTCTCTTTCTCTCTCTTTTTCTTACTGTAAAAAAAGCAAATCTCAATCTTGCGAAATATTAGCTTATCTCATATCTTCCGAGAAGCGTGAAAAACGCGTCTCGCTCGAAAGCGCACTTGCTATAAATATCTGTTTTTGGATGAGCAGCAGTTCAATGAAATGGAAAATCGAACTTTTTGACGTTTTTTGCAGGGCACACCCCTCTCGGGTAATTTCGATAAATGCCTGCACGGGGTGCCCTCGTGGTTCGGTCGAATACTTATTTGGTCGATTGTGAGATTACTCTACAATGAATTTCAATGAAGGTTTACAATTACTCTCGAGAAGGCTGCGGTACTTTACTTAATAATCTCATTAAATACGGAACACGCGCAACAAGGCACATATACTTTCAAAGCTATCACACGTGTTAGGATGAATTACATTTACTCTGCGATTAGAACGATTAAAGAGAAACTATATAGGTTAGCACCAGCCTAATTTTGTTA
>NW_012054507.1:0-346 GCF_000956235.1 Wasmannia auropunctata | reverse complement strand
TTTAAGAGGATCCTAAACCCTAGATCAAACTCCAAAAATCCGCTATTTTACCGACAATTTGTGAGTATGTATGCGTGCGATATTGATGTAGTAGTGTGTAGTGATGTGTCATGTTTATTACCACATCAATATATCTCACGCATACATATACACAAATTTGTCGGTTACCAATATATCTTTATTTAGGTTTCTATACTTAATTCTAACGACTCACATATACTCATTTCTTTATTGTACATCTGGCTCTGCCTTCATTTCGAGCATACAACCTGCCTAACTTTTCCACGAAGAAAATGTTTTGGTAAATTGATAGCATTAGTCGCCATGTTGAGGTTAAAATGGATAA
>NW_012054506.1:0-840 GCF_000956235.1 Wasmannia auropunctata | reverse complement strand
ATTGAATTGGAATTTAACTAATTAGAAGAACAACAACAATAATAATAACAATTTCAGTTCGCTTTGATTGGCCAAATCGCTATAGTGTGATTAAAACCACATAGCGATTGAGATTAAGATTGAATTGGAATTCGACTAATTAGATTAATTGGAGGAAAAAAAATAATAATATCAAGTTCAATAAATTTTGCTTCGATTTGTCAAATCCCAATCCAATCTCAATCTAATGGATCGAAATTTGATCGATCAGAAGGAAAATAAGTAATATCAAGTAAATTCAATAAATTTTGCTTTGATTGGTCAAATCCCAATCCAATCTCAATCTAATCGCTAGTATGATTACGGCTTTAGTTATTATAGTTATAGCGTATTATAGTTGAATTGCTTATCGATCAAAGCGTTGCCAAGTGACAGTCCTTATCTAATCAGCTTTTCTCTCGAGCCGCATAATTTTAAGGCCCTAGCGCGTTTTCCTCCTCCCTCTTCTCGTACACAATTTTTTTTCTCATCTCCTCTCGTGACTTTGAAAATCGGTGAAGCGCCGCGCCGCGCGCCCGCGGCAACGCGGGCCCGGCCGGGTCGCAATAAAAAATAAGCGACGTGTACCCCACATATAGGGCGTGGGTTTATCTGCATTAGGCGAGTGTTAGTGGGTCGGCAACCCGCAAACCGGTCCTTGGGATCACGTGGAATGTTAGCCCGTGACGGCGATGTTGCCACGTGTATTGTGCGTGATTTCCTAAAACTGCATCTACGCGCGGCGGCGCGGTCGCACTGGTCGCAGCCCACCGTGCCTGGCTGTGTGTACACGCTCACGTACGCACGCACGCACGCACGCAC
>NW_012054505.1:0-620 GCF_000956235.1 Wasmannia auropunctata | reverse complement strand
TTCGGAGTACAGGAGGTTATACTTTGTGTTAAAAGGAACAACTTTTTCCTTTAACAAATTTTGATCTGACAAGTAATTTTGGCAGGAGAGCTGGTTAAAGTTAACGAATAATCGCTCTTATCCATGCGGCGCTCAGGGCCGGCGCGCGCTCCTCCATTCACTTGTTCTTAATCCTTGGCTAATATTTACAAATAATGTCTTAAGATACTAATACGGCTCTGTTATAATTATTTTACGACATTTTAAGACTATGTTTAAGACAGTCTTAAATATTAAGAATCAATTATAAATATCTTTTATTGCTTGAAATATGAATCATAAAATAAATATTGATTAAAAAAAATAAAATCAAATAAATATTGATAAATGGTATCACTGAACTTAAATAATTTACTAATTCTTAAGTAAATCCTCAAGTGCTGGAAAATTGCTTTATTGTGTAACAGTGATTAAAAGTAAAGTAAAATATTTAAGATATTTTTAAGAGCTAATTCTCTCTTTAATTTTTGCAATGAAAAAGTTTTAATGATCGTTGTCAGCAGCAAAATTAAGAGATCACTAAATTTTTGCAGAAAAATTGTCAATCTTTAAACTGTAGATCGGAAGAGCACACGTCTGAA
>NW_012054504.1:0-628 GCF_000956235.1 Wasmannia auropunctata | reverse complement strand
GTAATTTGTATAATTAAAATTAATATTTTTTGTAAAATATAATTTTTCACATTAGACATAACATAACTTAAGAAGTAATATTAACGTCAAATATTTTAGAAATATATTTTATTGACTTTGTTTTAAAGTGAAAATTTTCCTGTATATAAAACTGTATAAAAGATATTTTATTATTTTTCAATCTGATATAACATTTCAATACTCTCGGACATTGACAAACTTCTCGTTTATTTTATTTTATACTTTAACGATAAAATATTAATACATAAAACATTAACATTATTTTCTTCAATATTTTTAATTTGTTTAAATACATTGAATATTTAAAAGATACGTATAGCGACGATTGTATAAGAGTGAATAAATAATGACTGATAAATAATAATATACAAAGTGTCCCAGAATTGGCGCATTCGGAGTACAGGACGTTATACTTTGTGCTAAAAGGAACAACTTTTTCCTTTAACAAATTTTGATCTGACAAGTAATTTTGGCAGGAGAGCTGGTTAAAGTTAACGAATAATCGCTCTTATCCATGCGGCGCTCAGAGCCGGCGCGCTCTCCTCCATTCACTTGTTCCTAATCCTTGGCTAATATTTACAAATAATGTCTTAAGATACTAATACGG
>NW_012054503.1:0-704 GCF_000956235.1 Wasmannia auropunctata | reverse complement strand
ATACCGGCAGTATATATTAAATTAAATGCATCAAAAAATAAAATATTTTGTCTGTAATAAGACTGTAACTGTCTATCTTACAAATTAATTGTAATGTATAGAAATTTGTATTGCTCCACGACTTTAATAACGTATAAATATACGTTATAAAAGTTAAACAAGATTATAAATACTAATAAATAATATAAAAATAATATAAAAGTATATAAAAATATAAATTGTACTAATTTATATACATATTTATATATATATAATTAATAAAAAAGTATAATATGAAATAAAAAAATTAATGAATAATATTAAAGATATTATAATTAGAAATTATTAATTCTGTTATACTTATTAAAATCGAAAGTATAAATTATTACGAATAATTTTAAATTTCTTTGTTCTTTTTTTTCTTTATTTTGTAATATAAAGAGGTATGTCTGTAGTATGATTGTGTATGTTTCTACAGAAAATCCCAACAGTGAGACACAAATCCCAACTGTATGACACATATAACATTTTATTTTACACATTGCGTTTATAATTATATAAAGAATTTTTTATTAAATTGCTTACATAATTGTAATTTGTATAATTAAAATTAATATTTTTTGTAAAATATAATTTTTCACATTAGACATAACATAACTTAAGAAGTAATATTAACGTCAAATATTTTAGAAATATATTTTATTGACTTTGTTTTAAAGTGAAAA
>NW_012054502.1:0-758 GCF_000956235.1 Wasmannia auropunctata | reverse complement strand
GACTGAGAGAGATAGTGCGATTTGAGGGGAATGCTCTCTCTTTTATCTGACTGTAAGATGACGCTGGTGTCAATTGACAGCTGTTGACATCGGCCATCTTACCAATCTTACTATAAGATAAAATGAGACAGCATTCCCCGCAAATGCTATCTCTCTCAGTCGTATTCTGCCAACTTTCGGCTTCATGCTGTGGACAGAATGCTCGGTCTATATATATATGTCGTTGGGATGGCCGAACTGTGCAACAGTAGTGCGAGAATGACAGCCATGCAGCTTGGGGACGTCTGCCTCACTTTAACTGACATTATTAAAGTGAGGCAGACGTCCCCAACCTGCATGGCTGTCACTCTTGCACAGCGGCTACCCCCACCACGCGTTTTCTTAAGGAAGGCTCACTCTAGTATGTGTATATCTCACTGGTCTCGGCCTATACCAGAGAGGATGGCGATTGAGCTGGTTTCAGCGCCTCTGGAAAGTGGACATTGAACTAGAGAGACCAATGAGAAGCACGTGTTGGACGGAAAGCGTGCTTCTTATTAATAAAAGGAAACATATTTTCGCGCGATAAAAAAGAATCTCTCTCAACTGCTGCGAGAATTAAGTGCCAAAGTTTTATAATTTTTAATTCTTTTCATATCAAAACTTTTGTCATTTCTCTTCGATTCTAGCAATTCGAGCGCATAATCCTCTTCCGAGCGATGCACCAGTTGCATAAACGATTTCACATTTTCGAGATCGGAGCGTTCGTTTAGGTTCGA
>NW_012054501.1:0-619 GCF_000956235.1 Wasmannia auropunctata | reverse complement strand
TGTAAAGAGGGCTCTACAATTAGAAGGGGTAACGTCTTTGAGAGTAGCAGTCGAGAGGGCGAAAGCTGTAAAATTGATACAAGAAAATAATTTCGAAAGAAAGAAAGAAAATTGTGGAAATTTCGAAAAAAGAAAAGAGAATAATTATCATGGTTTTAATGGAAAAGGGAAAGATCAAAATAAAAATTTTGGAGACGGGGGTATTATTAAAGAAAGAAAGAATGGGGAGAAGTTCGAAAGATTTAATAAAAATGGTTTTGGGAAGAAAAGAGAAAATAATAATTATCAAAAGGCTACGGGGAATGGCAATCGGGGCGAATGTTGGCAGTGCGGAAAAGTGGGGCATTTCCGATCTGAGTGTCCCGGTGTGGAAAACAAGGAATAGTCGAGCTTGACGGGGTGAGTTCGGCTGGAGCGGAGGGAACCCCGAAAATTATTAATAATAAATTTAATCATTCTTTCAGGACGGGTAGAATTAAGCGTGATTTAAGTTATTTCTGTTATACTGGAGAAGTTGATAATAAACATTGTGTATTTAGAATTGATACGGGTTCCGATGTCTCGATTTTGAAAAGCGATTTAGTAGAAGTAAATAAGCCAAAGATTAAAATTAATAATT
>NW_012054500.1:0-481 GCF_000956235.1 Wasmannia auropunctata | reverse complement strand
TACTTGTAAAATAAGATTTTACCTAAATTGCCAAAAGTCTTTATCTCGTAGAGACATTTTTATATGTGATCTAGAATAGAATTTCCCCTGAAATTTCCAAGCCATACATCGTATCCTTTATCAGCCAATAAAAATGCTATAACAAAAAATAATGATATTATGAACTATTTTTTTATTAGATATATTTTCAAAATATAACTACTAGTTGTAAGTAAATTTATTTTGTTTAACAAATGACTTGTAACTTTTCGTTAATAATTCAATTTTCCTTGAAATATATTGTTGACATAAAAATCTAAAAGTCATGTATTTTTTTATATTGACCCAATGAAGATCAAATTATGACTTCAAATATCGAAAATTTTGTGATTTGTGTAAATTGTGTTATTAATATTATTCTTTTAATTTCTACATTAATCTGTATAATGTACGCATGTAATGAATTTACTTTTCGTACATTCATATACTAAGGGAACAGTAT
>NW_012054499.1:0-580 GCF_000956235.1 Wasmannia auropunctata | reverse complement strand
TTGGGTCCAGTCACATATCTCGTGCAAGTTAGAGATCAACACTACAAGCGTCATGTTGATCAGATCTACAATGCAATGCCACTTCGCCTCGAGTCAGGAGTTCCAAAAGATAATTTAGCCTCACCGGAAAAACAAAGTAAGCGTGATCCGGATGCGGGCCTATCAGATCCAGATAAAAATGAAGAAGATGTACATACAGGATGAGAAAACACCTGACTCATCGGAGCAACCACCTACTACACAGCCTCCGGTATCAGAGATGACGGGATTACGTCAATAACCACAACGAACGAGGAAACCACCTGACCGTCTAGAGTATACGTCAAAGGGTATTCAAAGGGGATATCGTTCTAAATAAAGGGGGAGGAAATGTAGTATATCAAGTTAGAGTTTTAGTTTGTCACTAGATATTTGAGAATGCGCATTGTTCATAGTTAGAGTCGCGAGTAGCTTGAAATAGAGGGCTCTGGGAGAAGGGTCATGTGACGGTCACAGAGAGAAGATTCGAGAACGATTCCACCGGTATAAGACTGCACATGTATTTCGTTAGTTAATAAAGCATACTTTTATTCGTGTACAA
>NW_012054498.1:0-628 GCF_000956235.1 Wasmannia auropunctata | reverse complement strand
GGACTCGCTATAATTCACGCTTTGAAGAAATTCTATAGATATCTTTGTGGTCATTGTTTTATCCTGATCAATCAATAGTCCTACTACTCTTGACAGAGCATAGTGACCTCTTCTTGTATTTCTGCGATGTGCGCTATTTACACTTTTACGCAGATATACGGGACCTACATTTTTAACGCCGGTTCCGAACGGCCATTTTTTTTTTAAGAAGAGGTTTTCTTGGCAAAGATACTCTCAGTGGTTTGCCATTGCCTTCCGAGAGGCGGCGATCGTTTCCGAATTGATTAAAATCAATTTCAGAGTTATATTATTCTGGATGGATTTGAACCCGGATCTCTAGCTTATAAAGCTGCCGCGCTGCTCCTCGCGCCACGATCGCCACATTTATCCTGATAACGGACCACAAACCGCTTCTACATATTTTTGGTTCAAAGTCATCATTACAGCCCTACGCAGCGGCACGACTTCATCGTTGGAGCGTATATATGTCACAGTTTGAGTATGACATTGAATACAGAGCTACAAAGGAATATGGCAACGCGGATGCATTGTCACGCTTCCCAGATAAGAATATGCCAGTAGAAGAGGAGGAAGAGGCAAAGGAAGTAAATTTGATTGCTGATGAAAA
>NW_012054497.1:0-503 GCF_000956235.1 Wasmannia auropunctata | reverse complement strand
CAGCGTCCACAAAATGTCACGGAATTAAAGGCATTTTTAGGTTTAGTAAACTTTTATAATAAATTCGTTCCTAATTTTGCAGATAATTGTGAGCCTTTATACAGACTTACTAGAGATGATGTAAAATGGCAGTGGACAAACAAATGCGAAGCAGCATTTAATTGAATCAAGAGCGCTCTAGCTAGTTCTCCAATTCTGATGAATTATAATTCGAATTTATCCATTGGAATTAGTTGCGACGTATCATCGATTGAAGTAGGCGGCGTAATTTTTCATAGAATTCAAGAAGGAGAGAAGACTATTGAGAAGCCTATAGCATTTACATCCCGAGTCCTTCCACCGGCAGAAAAAAACTATTCACAGATAGAGAAAGAAGGACTCGCTATAATTCACGCTTTGAAGAAATTCTATAGATATCTTTGTGGTCATTGTTTTATCCTGATCAATCAATAGTCCTACTACTCTTGACAGAGCATAGTGACCTCTTCTTGTATTTCTGCGAT
>NW_012054496.1:0-392 GCF_000956235.1 Wasmannia auropunctata | reverse complement strand
AGGCACATCTCATACAAGTACGTATATCGACGACATACTATCAGGGGACACGAGTGAGCAGGAACATCTGCAAACATTGCAGAAGATCTTCAAGAGAATGCGTGAATATAATTTTTATTTAACAAAAGAAAAGTGTGAATTTTGCAAACCACACATAGAGTTTTTGGGACACATTCTTTCGAAACGAGGCATTCACACAGATCCAAATAAGGTTGCGGCAATTGAAATCATACAGCGTCCACAAAATGTCACGGAATTAAAGGCATTTTTAGGTTTAGTAAACTTTTATAATAAATTCGTTCCTAATTTTGCAGATAATTGTGAGCCTTTATACAGACTTACTAGAGATGATGTAAAATGGCAGTGGACAAACAAATGCGAAGCAGCATTTA
>NW_012054495.1:9322-9927 GCF_000956235.1 Wasmannia auropunctata | reverse complement strand
AGCTTATTTGTTTCGTATCTCTTCCTGCAGGTTGTAAAAATTTCTCAGTATGACGTGTTTTTCATGTTATTCTTTTAGATACTGTGAGAGAAGAGAGTATGCACTAATTAAATGTAATTTTACTTTAAGAGATTTTACAATTTCTAATTTATTTTTTATGTAAACATGTAAGCTGTATTATACATATTTAATATTACTAATTATTACTAATATTTGCTCTTACAATTAACGTATAGCTATTATAATATATTTAAATAAGTTACAGTACATACAAAATTATTACGTGAATAATTGAATAATACAATAGTTAAGCAATAATTAAGAATTAATTTATTAAATACAATCAAATATTTGAATATTTGTGTATTTCTAAATATCTTTTCAGAACGAAAAGAATTAATACTGTCTATGATATGTATCGACAAAAGATTTATTTTTGTTTTATAAGACACTATATATATGCAGTTTACCACATATTATTCTACTTTTTGTAATATTATGTCAAAAATTGATACTCAGTAAAAATATTACACGCACGCACGCACGTACGCACGCACGCACGCGCGCGCACGCACGCACACACACACACACACACACACACGCAA
>NW_012054495.1:1279-2210 GCF_000956235.1 Wasmannia auropunctata | reverse complement strand
ACTGCCAATGACGTATAAGGAGATACGAACTGCTACAGCAAGAGATAAGGTATTGTCGAAGGTGATATCTTTTATCAACAACAAATGGCCAAGCTCAATTGGAAAAGAGGATCCGGAATTGCAGAACTGCTTCAAGAAGAAAGAAGAGTTATCCACACATTAAGGAGTAATCGTCTGGGGACTTAGAGTAGTCATTCCTCAGTCACTACAACAGAAGTTACTTAAGAGTCTTCATGAAACACATGCAGGGATAGTAAAAATGAAAGCATTAGCAAGTTTATGTGGTGGCCAAAAATGGATAAAGAGATCGAGGATCTCGCAAAGAGCTGCATTAATTGTTGTTCAAGCAGATCAGATCCTCCAAGTGCTCCCCTGCATCCTTGGCAATTCCCTTTGGAAAAACCATGGCAATGGCTTCACATTGATCTAGCTGGTCCATTACAGAACAATATGTTTCTTATAATCATGCACACACGAAATGGCCTGAGGTGTATAATATGCGCATGGATACCACAAGTAAAAAAATAATTGAAAAGCTAAGAAATTGTTTCGTGAGATTTGGTATTCCAGAACAAATAGTCTCAGATAATGGCAGACAATTCGTATCAGCAGAATTCCAGAAATTTTGTAAAAATAACGGAATTCGACACACAACGAGTTCAGTATACCATCCACGCACTAATGGAGAAGCCGAACGCTTTGTGCAGATTTTCAAGAAAGCAATATTTAAAAGTAATTCAGAAGGTAATATGACATATCAAATTCAACGTTTCCTGTTTAATTATCGATGCACGCCACACTCAACGACTGGAGCGTCACCATCGGAGTTACTTATAGAACGGAGATCGAGGAATTTACTCGATTTGATCAAACCAGATGTACATAGTACAGTGGCTGCTGTACAAGCGAGACAAGAAAAGAGCTACAACAC
>NW_012054495.1:0-1259 GCF_000956235.1 Wasmannia auropunctata | reverse complement strand
AATCTAAATGTTATGCTTGTGGCAAGATGGGCCATCTATCTTTCAAGTGCAGGAACAATGAACATACACAACGACCGAAGAAACAGCAGTCCAGTCAAAGCAACATGGTGGATATCCGAACAGCCGAAGTTTTCACATCCAATCAAGCAGCAAAGCGGAAGATCTGGATAAAACCGAAGATAAATGGCATTCCTCATCAAATGGAAATAGATACAGGATGCGAACGTAGCATGATTTCAAAGGAATTCTGGGAGATACTTGGTAAGCCTGCCTTATCAAAATCAACTTTGCAATTCAGGACATACACAAATCAAATTTTTCAAATGGGTGAGTTAAATTGCAAAGTAAATTATAACAATGAGAGTATCGATCATGTGTTTCCAGTAACACAAGGTTCTTCATTATTTGGACGTGATCTGCTGCGCAAAATTAAAGTAAATTGGTCAGACATAACTGCACAATGTAATGAAGTCAAGAAAAACTTAACATTACAAAATATTCTTAAAAAATTTGCAGATGTATTTGGAGAACCTAAAGGACGCATCAAGAATTTTAAAGCAAAGATAATTCTTAAAGACGATGCTACTCCTAAGTTCATGAAAGCTCGCCCTATTCCGTACGCAATCTAAAAGAAAGTACATGAAGAATTGGATCTAATGGAGAAATCTGGAGTTATTGAACGCATTAGTCACAGTGAGTGGGCATCACCGTTGGTAGTGGTACCAAAGCCGAATGAACGAGTAAGAATCACTGGAGATTTTAAAAACACAGTGAATTCACAACTGCACATCACTCAATATCCCATAGCAACGCCAGAGCAAGTTTTTCATACAATAAGTGGCAGTTCCATATTCTCAAAGCTAGATGGTAGCAATGCATATCATCAAATGGAGGTGGAGAAAGAATGTAAAAAATTTCTGGTAGTGAACACTCATCGAGGATTGTATCGTTACAACGTCCTTCCTCAAGGCATTTCGTCGTCACCTGCTATTTTTCAAGAATTTGCAGACAAAATGTTACAAGGCACGCCTCATACAAGTACGTATATCGACGACACACTATCAGGGGATACGAGTGAGGAGGAACACCTGCAAACATTGCAGAAGATCTTCAAGAGAATGCGTGAATATAATTTTTATTTAGCAAAAGAAAAGTGTGAATTTTGCAAACCACACATAGAGTTTTTGGGACACATTCTTTCAAAACGAGGCATTCACACAGATCCAAATAAGGTTGCGGCAATTGAAATCATACAGCGT
>NW_012054494.1:0-543 GCF_000956235.1 Wasmannia auropunctata | reverse complement strand
TCGTCTCGCTACAAACTGTAAATTCGACACGATCTTAATATACGATTGAGAGATCAATTTATATTTGGCCTACGTAGTGAAATAGCCCAGAAGCGACTTTTCGCCAAACCAGATGAGATCACATTAGAAGACGTGGTTGCATTAGCTGTAGCACAAGAACTTTCAGAGTTAAGTCTATCAATAGTCCGCGGAGGATCCAGTTCTCAATAGAAAGAAGAAGTATATAAGGTAACAAGAAACAACCCATCAAAACAAGCACAATATCAAAATAAAAAACAATATAAAGGCGGAAAATTTAATAATAATTATTATAAAAACAATAAAGAATGTTATAAGTGTGGATCTACAGATCACGATCCAAGACAATGTCCACATAAGGAATCTAAATGTTATGCTTGTGGCAAGATGGGCCATCTATCTTTCAAGTGCAGGAACAATAAACATACACAACGACCGAAGAAACAGCAGTCCAGTCAAAGCAACATGATGGATATTCGAACAGCCGAAGTTTTTACATCCAATCAAGCAGCAAAGCGGAAGATC
>NW_012054493.1:0-589 GCF_000956235.1 Wasmannia auropunctata | reverse complement strand
TACATAACGTGTCACTTCAACATTTCACAGTCCATTCACATATTCGATTTACATACAATAATTAACTGGAAGAAATCACGAGAAATCTACTAATGCATCTATCGGTTACGTACTTTACAATCACTGTCGATTAATCATCCGTCCACTGAAACATCACACGAAGAAACACACGGCGATTTATTAATACATGACCCGTTCACTCAAGGATAGCAAGCAGTCGACTGATTTTAATATCGAATTTATTAGTTAATTATTATCAATTTGTATCGATTAATTATTTGTCGACTAAAAAATCACTTGGAAAGAGAATCATACGACGCGTGCACTCGATGATACCAAGCAGTCAACTTTAATATTCGGGTTGTTGCTCGAGAACTAGGATTATCCCCTTACGGAAAAGACCGACTACCGAGGTATTACTGGCTACTACATAAAAATATCACACGAAACTACTGGAAATATTATTGGAAATCACATATACGTATTACTGACAATTACACAGAAGTATTACTGCTGTGTGTGATTTTTTCGCACTACTGCCGAAATGTATTACTGCCTAAATATTATTGCCACTAATATTTAGGCAGTA
>NW_012054492.1:8037-8519 GCF_000956235.1 Wasmannia auropunctata | reverse complement strand
CGATAAGGCGCTTCGTGGAAGAAGTCCGATATCGATTAAATCGTAATTTCGGGAGAAGTAAAATATATAATACGGTCATTTTAAATACATGTGATAAAGTCCGGTTACAAACTTACCTGAACTGAGAGCAATGCCTGTCATGTTAATGTCGACTCAGACGCATCAACTATTAACCAAATATTCGTCATATCATAAACTATGTAGAATCGTAGCTTTTTGTTATAGGTTCGCAGAAAACTGTAGATCCGGCAAAAGGGCAACACCAACTACAGCGGCAGAATTAGACAAAGCCGAGAAGATCGTAATTCGTTGGGTTCAACAAGAAGCATTTGCAATGGAGCTTCGCTGCCTACAAGAAGGGAGAACGCTCCCGCGAAAGAGCGCATTACGAGCATTAGCAGCCTACCTTAGCGAAGATGGTTTGATTCGTGTGGGAGGCAGACTACAGCACGCGGAACTCAACTCGGAGCAGAAGAATCCAA
>NW_012054492.1:0-488 GCF_000956235.1 Wasmannia auropunctata | reverse complement strand
TATTTTATAATTTAAATTAAAATTCTTTACTTATTCACGTCCCGATAACGGCATAGGCAAAATATCGTGAATTTTTGAATTATTTAGGGCTATAGTATACTTTTCTATAAAGTTTAAGTATTATTTATTAAGTCAGTTATAGTCATTAGATTAGTTAGTCACGAAGTTAGTTTCGTGTATTGATATGTAAAAAAAGAGCCATCGAATGTGCCGTGCCTGAGCGCGCGAATTTCAGCCGCTAATATTGGTTAACTTAAATCGTTTATAATTTGAAAAGTATTATAGCCTCGACATTTTTGTATTAGGATTTTCGTCTCAAAATTATCTCAGGAACACATTCTTAAAAGGAAATCCGGTAGAGGTGGGACACCCTGTATAATATATTCCTTAAAATTTTGTTAAATAGACACATGTATAAAAAAATATGCTGATCGAGTTATATACACATCAATTTGATTCATATACAGGGTGTCCCATAATAAACTTTT
>NW_012054491.1:0-481 GCF_000956235.1 Wasmannia auropunctata | reverse complement strand
TAATTTAAATCATAAAATAAAATTAATAATAATCTATTAGTACATAATTACGCACGATACATTATAAAAAATTGTCTTATTTATGTTATATTTCCTATTGCAGCGTTAGAACTGTTGTAATTTTATTTTATAATTTAAATTAAAATTCTTTACTTATTCACGTCCCGATAACGGCATAGGCAAAATATCGTGAATTTTTGAATTATTTAGGGCTATAGTATACTTTTCTATAAAGTTTAAGTATTATTTATTAAGTCAGTTATAGTCATTAGATTAGTTAGTCACGAAGTTAGTTTCGTGTATTGATATGTAAAAAAAGAGCCATCGAATGTGCCGTGCCTGAGCGCGCGAATTTCAGCCACTAATATTGGTTAACTTAAATCGTTTATAATTTGAAAAGTATTATAGCCTCGACATTTTTGTATTAGGATTTTCGTCTCAAAATTATCTCAGGAACACATTCTTAAAAGGAAATCCGGTA
>NW_012054490.1:0-347 GCF_000956235.1 Wasmannia auropunctata | reverse complement strand
CGTGAAAAAATAAAGAATTTCAATTTAAATCATAAAATAAAATTAATAATAATCTATTAGTACATAATTACGCACGATACATTATAAAAAATTGTCTTATTTATGTTATATTTCCTATTGCAGCGTTAGAACTGTTGTAATTTTATTTTATAATTTAAATTAAAATTCTTTACTTATTCACGTCCCGATAACGGCATAGGCAAAATATCGTGAATTTTTGAATTATTTAGGGCTATAGTATACTTTTCTATAAAGTTTAAGTATTATTTATTAAGTCAGTTATAGTCATTAGATTAGTTAGTCACGAAGTTAGTTTCGTGTATTGATATGTAAAAAAAGAGCCATCG
>NW_012054489.1:0-438 GCF_000956235.1 Wasmannia auropunctata | reverse complement strand
TTAAGTTAACCAATATTAGCGGCTGAAATTCGCGCGCTCATGCACGGCACATCCGATGGCTCCTTTTTTACGTATCAATACACGAAACTAACTTTGTGACTAACTAATGACTATAACTAACATAATAAATAATACTTAAACTTTATAGGAACAACATTATGTTAATAAATTTAAATAATAAGTTAGTTTAAATATTAAGTTAAAGTATAAAATTTAAAAATTTACGATATTTTGCCTATACGAGCCTATGCCGTTATCGGGGCGTGAGAAAATAAAGAATTTCAATTTAAATCATAAAATAAAATTAATAATAATCTATTAGTACATAATTACGCACGATACATTATAAAAAATTGTCTTATTTATATTATGTTTTCTATTGCAGCGTTAGAACTGTTGTAATTTTATTTTATAATTTAAATTAAAATTCTTTATTTA
>NW_012054488.1:0-447 GCF_000956235.1 Wasmannia auropunctata | reverse complement strand
TTCCTAATACAAAAATGTCGAGGCTATAATACTTTTCAAATTATAAAGGACTTAAGTTAACCAATATTAGCGGCTGAAATTCGCGCGCTCATGCACGGCACATCCGATGGCTCCTTTTTTACATATCAATACTACACGAAACTAACTTTGTGACTAACTAATGACTATAACTAACTTAATAAATAATACTTAAACTTTATAGGAACAACATTATGTTAATAAATTTAAATAATAAGTTAGTTTAAATATTAAGTTAAAGTATAAAATTTAAAAATTTACGATATTTTGCCTATACGAGCCTACGCCGTTATCGGGGCGTGAAAAAATAAAGAATTTCAATTTAAATCATAAAATAAAATTAATAATAATCTATTAGTACATAATTACGCACGATACATTATAAAAAATTGTCTTATTTATATTATGTTTTCTATTGCAGCGTTAGAA
>NW_012054487.1:0-371 GCF_000956235.1 Wasmannia auropunctata | reverse complement strand
TACCTGATTTCCTTTTAAGAACGTGTTCCTAAGATAATTTTAAGACGAAAATCCTAATACAAAAATGTCGAGGCTATAATGCTTTTCAAATTATAAAGGACTTAAGTTAACCAATATTATCGGCTGAAATTCGCGCGCTCATGCACGGCACATCCGATGGCTCTTTTTTTACATATCAATACACGAAACTAACTTCGTGACTAACTAATGACTATAACTAACTTAATAAATAATACTTAAACTTTATAGGAACAACATTATGTTAATAAATTTAAATAATAAGTTAGTTTAAATATTAAGTTAAAGTATAAATTTAAAAATTTACGATATTTTGCCTATACGAGCCTATGCCGTTATCGGGGCGTGAAAAA
>NW_012054486.1:0-506 GCF_000956235.1 Wasmannia auropunctata | reverse complement strand
TCGGTTTCATATACATACAAGTATCATTCAGCGCCAATTTTACAATATTTTCATTGCGTATTTTTACGAGATCTATAACTAAATCTTGAATTCGTAGCGATGACGGGACGCTTGACTGCAGAAATTGTTCAATGTCCATACGTCTCTCAATGAACATCCTCCACATTCCATAAGGCAGGATAATGTAATTGCCTCGGTTGTCACCAATAAGTATTTCCACATGAGATATAGATCCCACGCTGATTCCAATATCCAAGTATTTAAAATTAGTGGATGTTAGAGCGAATCTTCTTCCCAATATACGAGGCGTCTTCGTAATATGAGACACAATTCTGTAAAAGAATTAAAGCATGGAAAAACATAAAATAAGCGTGGAAAATAATATATTGAAACTTACGGTCTCTCGATCGCTTCATCCTTCAGTGGAACGTAGTAATCCATATCTAATATACCCACTCTATTACCACCTCGTCGTCAAACTTTGTTTCAAGTGCGCGTTTCAAAGT
>NW_012054485.1:0-612 GCF_000956235.1 Wasmannia auropunctata | reverse complement strand
CGTAGTCGTTCACGAAAAAGTCGTAATTCCTCGTCGCGCTGCGTGATCATTGCCTCCAAGGCGGTACGCTGTCGCTGCTGTTCGGCGCGAAGAGTCGCTTCGAACGCGGCCTGTTGTTGCTGTCGCACCGCGCGCTCCTCCCGTATCTCACGTAATTCCTCCAGCGTAGAGCGGAGGACCTCCGCCAGAGTCGGTGTCTCTTCGCCTCCCGCCGTTCGCTCGCATGCCCTCTTTCTCGTCGTCGCCATCACTTCACAACACTGTTCACTGATCGTTCTTTACGATCCGCTCGTCCGTTCGATCCCGGACGAGCCCCCAAAATGTTACGCCCGGGGCGGTGAGTATCGCGTTCACGCACTCGCTCGCGTAACGTTCGCGCTTCCGCACTCGCGCTCGCGCACGCGCACCGGAAGACCGCGGGGAAATGAAAGGAACACCAAATTAAGAACGCAAAGAACACCCTCTTTATTGTAACTGTAAGAACAGAAAACGTGGCGAATAGACAGAGCAGAGCAAGACGTCCGCACGGCACACGGCTTGTCTCCAAATCTAATATGTCATCCGTTTGACAGATGACAACGCGTCGTTAGGGAAACATCTGACAGCTGGAAC
>NW_012054484.1:0-380 GCF_000956235.1 Wasmannia auropunctata | reverse complement strand
GCGGCAACTTCAACGTTGATTAAGCGATTGCCGATATTCGCGACATTTTCGTTACGATCTCGCGCATTATTTTCGGTATTATTGAGAGGACTTAGCTGGTTTATTGGAGTAGTTTCTCGTAGTCGTTCACGCAAAAGTCGTAATTCCTCGTCGCGCTGCGTGATCATTGCCTCCAAGGCGGTACGCTGTCGCTGCTGTTCGGCGCGAAGAGTCGCTTCGAACGCGGCCTGTTGTTGCTGTCGCAGCGCGCGCTCCTCCCGTATCTCATGTAATTCCTTCAGCGTAGAGCGGAGGACCTCCGCCAGAGTCGGTGTCTCTTCGCCTCCCGCCGTTCGCTCGCATGCCCTCTTTCTCGTCGTCGCAATCACTTCACAACACTG
>NW_012054483.1:0-369 GCF_000956235.1 Wasmannia auropunctata | reverse complement strand
ATACGCATTCGAATCGGCTCGATCGCCCGAGCCCGCGGCAACTTCAACGTTGATTAAGCGATTGCCGATATTCGCGACATTTTCGTTACGATCTCGCGCATTATTTTCGGTATTATTGAGAGGACTTAGCTGGTTTATTGGAGTGGTTTCTCGTAGTCGTTCACGCAAAAGTCGTAATTCCTCGTCGCGCTGCGTGATCATTGCCTCCAAGGCAGTACGCTGTCGCTGCTGTTCGGCGCGAAGAGTCGCTTCGAACGCGACCTGTTGTTGCTGTCGCAGCGCGCGCTCCTCTCGTATCTCACGCAATTCCTCCAGCGTAGAGCGGAGGACCTCCGCCAGAGTCGGTGTCTCTTCGCCTCCCGCCGTTCG
>NW_012054482.1:0-463 GCF_000956235.1 Wasmannia auropunctata | reverse complement strand
GAGACAAACTGCGCGCATGCTATTTTATCACGCGTTGAATCCGGACATTCAGGATAAGCTAATTGTGCAAGTCTTTCTATGTCAGAACCAAAAGATGCCACATCTTCTCCGAATTTCTGTTTTCTATTAGTGAATTGTGAATAATAATTTTGCAACGATTGTGTTTCTCCAAATCGTAATTCTAATTTAGATTTTAATTCGGCATAACACAAATTTTCTAAATTTTGCACACTTTCCAACACCGCGCGCGCCTTTCCTCTCAAGCAAGATACCAGTACAGCGGTTTTTGTCTCCTCTCCCCAACGGTTCGCACGAGCTAATAAATCAAACTGCGCGAAAAACTCGCGCAAGGGTGCACTCCCGTCAAATGTGTCCGGCTTTAATTTTTACGCCCGTTACTCCGCGGAGAGAATACGCATTCGAATCGGCTCGATTCGCCCGAGCCCGCGGCAACTTCAACGTT
>NW_012054481.1:0-388 GCF_000956235.1 Wasmannia auropunctata | reverse complement strand
GGATCTTCTAATTGCATTTTACGCCATTCCTTAGAATTTTCCTCTGAAAGAATTATTCAAGTGACGGAATTTTCTTGTTTCGAAAATTCCTTAAGCTCTACTCTGGCGCAATATTGGCAATTATAATTCGCACATGGCCGTCTAGAAAGTCCATCAGCGTTCTTATGGGAAAGGCCTTTTCGATGTAGCACCTCAAAATCATATTGTTGTAGTCTTTCCATCCATCGTGCCAGTTGTCCATCTAAATCTTTAAAGGATAGTAACCATTTAAGTGAAACATGGTCTGTCCGAACCAAAAATCTTCGTCCATACAAATAGTGATGAAAAGATCTTATCGATTCAACGATGGACACGAGTTCTCGCCGGGTAACACAATAATTTCTTTCGG
>NW_012054480.1:0-658 GCF_000956235.1 Wasmannia auropunctata | reverse complement strand
CCTTTTCGGTCGGACCTTTCCTCGCGACACAAATCCTGCAAGATTTGCACCAATCTTCTACATCCTGTTTAGAACTCGTCCAGTAAAATCATTTACGGACTTTCTCTAGGGTTTTATTAATCCCAAAATGTCCTCCTGTGGAAGGAGCCTCTTCTAATATGTTTTTGATTCGTTTCTTGGGCACGATTAATTGGTAAATTTCCTTTTTTAAATTAGGTGCTTCCCATTTTTTATAAAGAACGCCATTCCTCAGTTCGAGAAAATTCCAGTATGACCAATAGACCTTCGTGGCAGTCTTTTGCAGCGATTTCCTGCCAAGCAGGGCATAGCCCTGTTTCTTTTGCCAAAAGAATAAAAGACACGCTGGGATCTTCTAATTGCATTTTACGCCATTCCTTAGAATTTTCCTCTGAAAGAATTATTCGAGCGACGGAATTTTCTTGTTTCGAAAATTCCTTAAGCTCTACTCTGGCGCAATATTGGCAATTATAATTCGCACATGGTCGTCTAGAAAGTCCATCAGCGTTCTTATGGGAAAGGCCTTTTCGATGTAGCACCTCAAAATCATATTGTTGTAATCTTTCCATCCATCGTGCCAGTTGTCCATCTAAATCTTTAAAGGATAGTAACCATTTAAGTGAAACATGGTCTGTCCGAA
>NW_012054479.1:0-852 GCF_000956235.1 Wasmannia auropunctata | reverse complement strand
CATTTTCACTTAATCTCTTTAGTTTAATTGTCACCGTTTTTTCGTGTATGTGAACAAGATTTAAATTTTCTTTGATGGCTCAAACTGATATGGCGGAATTCTTTTTTACTTCTCGAATTATCATCCTGTCATTTCTCATCGAATGTCTTAATCACATTTATTAAATCATTTACAGTACCGTATCTGTCGTATTTAGAATATATTTAGTATTTAGTTATTTCTTGGCAAAATACCGCGGAGTAATTCAGTGTAACATCACAAAAAAAACAATTTAATATTAAAGTTACCAATACTTATATACACGGGTACCGACTTTAAACTTTTTTTTGTTCGCTACTGTATGTATTTAACGATATTATTCGATAAAGATAAATAAATATATTTAATGAAAAATAATATGGAATGCATATATTTAATGAAAATTCAATGGAACGTAGGTTAATTAAGGCCCATAAGAATAAAATTCAAAATTAATAAGCAAAAGAGCTAGCCAAGTAAGTAAGCCAAGCTAGCCTTAAAGAAAATAAGGAGTAAAAACAAAAAGGAGCATAAATCAAATGTAAGAGTGACAGAAGCATGCGCATGTACAAATGTTCTATAATGGGGAGTATAGATTGGAACAGCGAAACATAAAATAAGCGTTTTAATGCTTTAACTGTTCCAATTTACGCTTCCTGGAATGTTTACTTCTATCACTCTCCATTTACATTTAACTTACGCTACAATTTTTATTTTAGCCAGGAAGACACTATGGGTGCGTTCCATTTAACGCTCGCAACGCTCTTGAAATCATTTCATTTTTGTTGTTTATCAAACATTAAACAAGGACAAGTAATGTTTGCGAGCGTTGCG
>NW_012054478.1:0-1847 GCF_000956235.1 Wasmannia auropunctata | reverse complement strand
AAGCTGCTTTCTCTACTGAACGCAGCCAAAATTTGGACATAACATGATATTAATCAATGTTTAATCGTAGAATGACAACATATTGCACACAGAGTTTAATACATATAACAATGTCAGCAAACTGTTATTAGAAATATAAGTCTGCTGACATAATCTGACGGCAGATTAGCGATAGAATAGAATAGAATCTGCGCGATATAATCTGATGGCGAAATGGCAGTAAAAATCGAGCAGATCTCTCAAGCGCAGAGTTGTCAGATTGTCGACAAAAACTGAGTAGAATCTGCGCTATCACTATTAAGTACTTGCAAAACTGTCGCTATGTGTTAGTATCCGTTTCTCGCAAAAAAATAAAAATATCATTTTTAATAATCTTTCAATACCGCAATGATGTCACAATTTAAATATTTAGAACAAAACAGCAAAATCTGCTCGATTTCTGCTGCCAATTTAAACGAATTTGCTATCATCAGATTCCGTCAGTATAAGATCCTGGTCGCTAGTCTGCGGTCAAGTTTTGTCAGCAGGTTCTGTTTGATTTCTGCCACCAATATGTACCTAAGCATGTTAACAAATTCTGTCGACAAAAATGGAGCAGAATGAAACAGTTGATGCAACACGCATGTAGAAAATGTCAATCTGCTGATATTTTCTATTTAAAAGCTACCAGTCTGTCGACATTCTGCCTTTTGCTATCTGGATACCCTGATAGCAAAATGCTTGCAATTTACTGACAATTAAATTGGCAGCAAATTCGATTAGATTTTCACTGATATAAGCCATTTGCATCCGCATTAAGCTCAGGATTTATCAATAAAGCTTGCTGACAGCTAATAGATTGGCAGCAGAAATTGAACAGGAGCTGCAAATCCTACTTGCAGATTTCTGCTGCCAATGCAAATGTATATCAGCAAGCTTTTTTGTTATTTTGTTACATATTTATATCATAAAAGTAATTTACTAACATTGTTAGATATTACAGACTCTGTCCAAAATTTGTAGGCTTTCTGTCATCAAACATTGGGAACAGATTCTACTCAAAATCTGTTTCTGCATTAACTGGCTGTCTGGGTATATGTTATCTTGCATTGCAGTTATGATAATTAAGATTTCTTCTGAACATTTTTTACATGAGATCAGTAACAAAACTATGTTAATTTATTTACCCACAGCAAACATAAATAAACTGACTATGAAAGAAGCTGCTGCGCAAAGTTATATTTTTTTCATAGCTGGCTTTGAAACCACTTCGATGACGTTGATTTTCGCTCTGTATGAATTAGCTCAACATCAAGATATACAAGATAAAGTTCACAAAGAAATTGACAAAATATTGGCAAAGTATAACGATTTAACGTATGACGGTGTGAACGAAATGACATATCTTCACAAAGTAATAAGTGGCAAGTATATTATCGCATTTCTACTTAAGAGTCTCCACTTCAGAGATGCAATTTTTAACAAAAGAGGAAGATTCTGCAACATAAAGATAAATTTCTTACATATACTTTTATGTAAAGTATATAAATTGTTTGTTTTTTTTGGAAGAGATGTACTCTCATACTTTTTCTCTTACAAATTGTGCAGAGACTATGAGGAAATACCCACCTCTTCCTTATTTGAATCGCATTTGCACCAAAGAAGTAGTTTTACCTACAACAAATATTCGCGTGCCAAAGGGGACCTTAATAACTATACCAATGCTTGGTTTGCATCGAGATCCGTCAATATATCCGGATCCGGATAAATTTGATCCAGAGCGATTCAACGCTGACGAAATAGAAAAAAGGCATCCTTACACTTATTTACCATTTGGCGAAGGTCCACGAAACTGCATTGGTGAGAAC
>NW_012054477.1:0-573 GCF_000956235.1 Wasmannia auropunctata | reverse complement strand
TCCGTCCGAGCGTACCGAGTTGTATAGATCTACGTATTTAATAAACTAATTCTTTTGTATATATTATACGGAAACCGAGTCTCATTAATTGCTCTTCCCTCTCCGCCCTGAGCAAATTTCGCCGCCCGTTTCCGACGAGCTACTCCGTGCGACGAAATAACGGCAGTTGTTACAAATTTCCAATTACTACCCGAAAATTGTAACCACGTCTAGCAATAAATATAATTATAGCAATTAAATGCTTAACCTCTCTATAATTCATTAAACGACTTCACCCTCATTCACTTCCCCCCTTCCTTGCAGAAAATCGCACAGGTCCGATCCTGAGTCAAAAGGATTAAGTTCCTTGACTGAAACAGGTCCAACGATCGCGCTGGCTTAAGATCGAGTAACATCGTCCCTTCAGGACGTTGACTCGTCCGTCAAGCCCGGTTAAAGCGCCTTCGACTCGCACATATGCCACCGCGCCTATTTGCGAGACAGGCTATCTGGTTACGTCCTTCCGTATCCCCTTCCTTCTCTCGAATCCAGCCTCGTTTCTAAACGGGACTCTCTTTGATTTTCCCTTTCTTA
>NW_012054475.1:0-514 GCF_000956235.1 Wasmannia auropunctata | reverse complement strand
AAAATTAGGATGGCGATAGATTCCTACGATAAGATTAGATTTACCACGCGAAGAAATTTCGATCGCGATTGATTTGAAGGACGGATCTAGTTAAATTTGAGAGTTGGTAAATCTGAATTTTAGCGGTTTTTTAAATGAATGCGGTGATTCCTCTCTTACCTGGACCACTGTCGTGTCTGATAGTTTCAAAACCGTGGAGGAAAAATTCATTTTGGCTAGAGAGGCACGTTTCCGCGGCTATCAATACATCCAGTCCCTCTAGCAGTTTCTCGACAATTCCAGTAGGCTACTCGTAGACTAGAGGCAGGAATGTCGTTCCGAGTTCCGATATCCATTTCACTGATCAGACGTCTGAGCAAGGTTGAGATTTCTGAGCGCATCAAGGACACGTTGAAGTTCTTCTCCAATATGCGAATTCCTAATTGTTTCGGGAAGGTTACCTACAAGATGATTTATTAATGTAGAGAGCGTAGAAAGAAATATGGATTCCTCTGATTGTGTGCTATTTGGGAAG
>NW_012054474.1:0-546 GCF_000956235.1 Wasmannia auropunctata | reverse complement strand
GAGATCATTGTGAACAGAGCATTCAATTAAAGGTGCAATATCCGGAGATGCTATCACTAGATCTATTATGGAAGGAGATTTGGGAGGGGGGGGGAGATACGTAGGCACAGGGGGGCTTAATAGGACTAATCCATTGGCTTGGATTTCATCCGCGATGAGCCGTCCATTTAAAGTGGAGTGAGTTGATTCCCTTAAGGAGTGATGCGCATTAAAGTCACCCGTAATTATTGAATCCGTATGATTACTCGCAAGAGTTAAGATTTTCCGAATACTATCCGAAGGCGGAAAATTAGGATGGCGATAGATTCCTACGATAAGATTAGATTTACCACGCGAAGAAATTTCGATCGCGATTGATTTGAAGGACGGATCTAGTTAAATTTGAGAGTTGGTAAATCTGAATTTTAGCGGTTTTTTAAATGAATGCGGTGATTCCTCTCTTACCTGGACCACTGTCGTGTCTGATAGTTTCAAAACCGTGGAGGAAAAATTCATTTTGGCTAGAGAGGCACGTTTCCGCGGCTATCAATACATCCAGTCCCTCTA
>NW_012054473.1:0-410 GCF_000956235.1 Wasmannia auropunctata | reverse complement strand
CTTTTTCCATTACATGTATGATTATTATTTTCTATTCCAGGTAAAGGTTTTCTTTAATTGATGGAACGTTATTCATCATTTTATCTTTTATTTTATTTATTTTGTACTTTCATTTTTCCATCCGTCCGTACCATACAAACTGTATAATGCTGTATATATAAAAAAACAATATAATAGACAGATAACAAACTAATCAAAATCTATGGCTAAAATGAAATATATCAAATTAATGATTAATGATGATACTACAATAATATAAAACCATAAAATAAACTCATAGAAAATATATAAAATAATTAAAGAAACTCTGAGATAATCTCATATATGATAGGTTTATTCCTCAGTCTCCATTGATAGCGATGGTGTTATTGGCTCATACGCCGGACTTTCCGGCTCGATCTCCTCCTCGG
>NW_012054472.1:0-584 GCF_000956235.1 Wasmannia auropunctata | reverse complement strand
AATGCCTTTGTTCTTTGTAGGCCGCAAGTGAGTCCAAGAGTGGCAAGGAGTGCGAGAGAGAAAGGTATACGAGCGATACCACGTCTTCTCTGATACTTCGTCTTCTCTGTCTGTCGAATGATCGACGCATGCGCAGAGAGGACGAATATTACTCGTCTACCTTTCTCTCTCGCACATATCTTGAACACAGTTTTTGCACAGTATAACCAGTAGGTCCACTCAGCGAAAAACTGAGTCTTCGCGCAGGTATCGCCGCGCAACTTTTGTTTTGGGTTGGATCCAATGAAATACAAGACGATAGGAACGTACGTACATATGTACATACAGACAATTTATAAGCAATTACATCAGAGATTTTCTTTAGTGATCACTCCTACGAATAATTGTTACAAATAAAACGTTTTATTCGATTCACACATTGAATTTATTAATTTACTGTATCGAATCCATATTATTATTTATCTGTTTTATTACAATTGTGAGGTACTTTTCTCAATGTCGGTCCTGGATTTAACATGGTGGATGCTCACGTGATCTGGAAAAGGAGATCAAAGGTGCCGACACGAAGTGGACCTACTGGTTAT
>NW_012054471.1:0-545 GCF_000956235.1 Wasmannia auropunctata | reverse complement strand
CTTCCGATCTTTTAACTTTTACCAAAAGAGAATCTTAAAGTAACCAGACCTCTACAAGTTGAAGTTCATCTGTATACTCTCTAAATTTCCTGGAGTGAACCTCACTCCAAAAAATTTAGAGTATTTGAAGAGTCAAACTTCTAATGTCGCTGCCTCTATAATTAGAAGCTGTAGTTATATGTATAATCATGAGTAATAGTCTGGTATTTTGTTTTGTGATTACATTTATTATATGTATGTAGAGATGTAAAAAAAAATGTTTTTTTTCTAATAGAAAAAAACATTTAAAAAAAACGTGTTTCATTGAAAAAATACAAATTTGGTTTTTTTTTCTAATTTCGATAGCACAATTAATTAATTGTAAATAGTAATTATATAATTAATTTTAATGTGAGCTACATTTAACTTTTACAAAAGGAGAATGTTTTTAATTCTTTTTCTAAACAGCTTTTCCTTAAGTAGAATTTATTACAATTATTTATTGAAGTCCTTGCTTCAAAATGCATTTCAAAATCAATATATTGGCTTTCTCGTTCTGCTAAAAG
>NW_012054470.1:11906-13578 GCF_000956235.1 Wasmannia auropunctata | reverse complement strand
TATGAAAGTATTTCGCGCGTATGTACGTCGCATGAAGTTCGTCGCAATTATACGCTCCAAACGGAACAGGTAATGCAGGTGCTAAAGTGGACGCTACCCGCGAATGGCAAAGGCGTCCATAGCAATTAGGTGCAGCTAATTAAACATTGATAACACGCTTTTTGTTTCGTTTAACTAACAAAGAGATGATAAATTTTTATAAACCGTTGTAATTCTAGATTGTCCTTTTTCACAAGTCACTTCCTGAAAAGAAGCTTCCAGAACAATTTGGAATTACAACGATATCAAAGAAACAGCGCGAAAGCTATGCTCTTTATCAGGTGCGATTCAGAGAAGGTGCCGTGTCGCTCTACGAATTGAATTCTCTAACGTGTCAAGAATTCAAATTGCTTAATTAAAAATCCGTCGCATGCGGATTTCAGTAACGCTTTCTGCACAAAAAGTTTTCATCGCTCGCAGAATTTTCGAACTGTGCTTTATACACGTACTTTTCTGCGGCTTGAAGATCGGCGAATAAACGTGTATCCGTCCACCTACTGCACATGAATGCAGGTGCGCGGCGAGATATGCGTTTATTCGCCGATCTTCAAATAATTAATATCTCGTTAATGATTGCAAATTTTGTAAAATGGTAGAGGGCTTTTCTGTTCAGTTTCATCTGTTCTACCTACCCACGAAGTCTGGTGCGGTTATTACCGGACACCCTGTATACAGGATGTCCGATTCTATCTGTCCACGAGCGCTTTACCATTAAGTACCGGACACCCTGTATATTTAATATTGTATGTATAATATATTAAAAAAAATAAGCTATTAAATTTATTAGAAAAAAATAGCTATGTTAATTGATCTTTACTGGGATAATTTTTTAAATATATATTTATTATATTGCAGAGAAGAACAGTATACAGATTAGTGCAACAATTGGAAGCAGAAGGCCATGTAAGCTCTCGTCCAACAGGATATCTACGTTGCATATAATGAGCGAAGAAGATCAACGTCTGATGGTCAACCTAATGCGGAAGATCGACTTTCGATTATCGTGGCAAATGACAGGGATGGAAGCTTGTTTAAATTATTATAATAAAATGATTTGAAAAACATATATACAGAACTGTGTAAACAAGTTTATCACATCTTGTTCTGTGTATGTGTACAACTTGTATATGTGGACAGACATGTGTGTCTACACATGTCTGTCATTTTGTCAAATCATCGTAATTTTATTAAAAATTATTGATTGCTTTTAAGTGTTTGAAAAACATTTAAACCATTGATTCTAATTTGACTTCACTGCTCAAGTATCTTTCAAACATTACTTAAAAGCGATAATAATTTTCAATCATAAACAAGATGACGATTTCACTACGCTTCATTTGATGATTAATTCTCATAACGCATGTAAATATTGGATATTTTACTTGTTATGTCGTTTTTATGATTGTAGTAAAGAGGACTTGAGCAAGAGTCGAGTCGAAACGTTTACGTTCTAAATTATTATCGCTTTTAAGTGTTTGGAAAACACTTAAGCAGTGAAGTCAATTTATTCTTAATTTGACTTCATTGTTTAAATGTTTTTTCAAACACTTAAAAGCGATAATTTTTAATCTTGAACATGATGACAATTCGACTATGTTTCATTTTATGATTGACTCTCACAACGCATTGGATA
>NW_012054470.1:0-1860 GCF_000956235.1 Wasmannia auropunctata | reverse complement strand
ATTTACTTTTATAAATAAATAATAGAGCGTCTGTGCTACGGCATAAATCCTACGCGCTAAAAATGTCGTATATCCCAAACAGATGGGATATACGAGACAATAAACTAAACAAAGAATACAAGAGCTAAACCACTTGTATTTTGCTATACTCTATCCTTTATTAATCCTCTACACTTATATATCACGAAATAACTACGAAGCCTTTTATATTTTCTACAATAATCATTTTATGAATAATCGTGAAGTTTTAGCCGGTAGGAAATCGGCGTACTTTCCGCCTCTTCTCCGAGGGATAGGGGGTCCCATAATGTAATTTCTCACGCAAAAAAAAAAAAAAAAGGAAAAGCTCCGCTGAAGCTTTGGACAATGATAAGCGTCGTTAATCATTTACTAAAAAATATATTTCTGTCAACAATACTAGTGTTCTCTAACACTACACTGAGAAAAATGTCCAATGGTTTTGATTGGAAATAACCGTTTGAATCCTTTTTCTATCATTTTTTGATTGGAAAACGGTTTGAATACAAAATGATCATTGTCTTTATCAAATGAAATATAATTTCCGATAGGAAAATAAGCCGCCAAATGTTTATCTGTTAAAATTTCATAAGATAAACCAACAAATAGATCGACATTACACTTAATCGGACAAAATATCCGTTCAAGTATATAGAATGTTCGATCCAGTTGTTAATTTATCCTATAAAATTTTAACGGATAAACATATGGCGGCTCATTTTCCGTCTACATTTTATTGGAAATTATATTTCATATCGGATTAATGCTCGTAGATATATTACAATAATTAATAATTTTAACTATTCTTTTTTTCTTGTTTTGATTTTTATTTTTAAAAAATAAGTCACACGAAATATCTGTTTAAATTGCATGCGTGTATATTATCGAACAAACTGATGATATTCGCGAACTAGTAGTGAGAAGAAATTATCGATAAAAAGTAGCGTAGTAATGATATGTGAAGCGCCCATCGGCACTATCTGCTTGTTTGAGTTGTGTAAATGATAGCGCGGCGATTTTTTGTATGCAACATTGGGTGATCCATAACGTTTTTGCTTGATGATCGTCACATATAGTTTTAAATTACAATTTATGTTTGTTTCAGTTTATTGATTGGATAGACAATGCAAAACCCCACACATCTAAAAAATAATTGCAAAACCCCATTCATCCAAAAAATAATTGCGTATAATCATTGTAATTTTACATTATGTCTAAAAATGACTAGAACTGTGATATGTATATATGAAAATAATAAATAGTAATAGATATGCAGTGTTCCGCGTTTTAATTGCCCCAGGCAAAAATCTAACAAAATACGCAGGATACGAGAAAAGTGTTTTAGACAAAAGTTGTAAGATATGAAGAGAGACAAATAATAATAAAAATATCGATTTTTCAAGATCACATGGAGGCCCAACCACTTTTTTAAATAAAGTAATATAATTTTTTAAAATAAAATGCCATATTTATTATACCATATTTTGACATGTAATATCTTGTAAACTATTGATTTCTTAGTGGTTATACCTTAATACTTTTCTGCACAAAACAGTAAGACGAATTGACTGATGTAAAAGAAACACAGTTACTTTGAAAAAAAATTTGCAATTACAATGATTTTGGTGAAATTGATTTTATTATTATTGGTCCCCCTTCATGTCCTACTTTTGTCTGAAACATTTTCTCGTATTTTGCGTATTTGTCGAGATATTTGCTGAGCAATTAAAATAAGACATTTAATTTATACAAGTAATGCAGATTTAAAACAAATATTTAAAACTAATAGTCACATTTTTGCTTTTGATTTAATTATAAACGTTTGTTTGTATTTTTGTGTAC
>NW_012054469.1:0-2359 GCF_000956235.1 Wasmannia auropunctata | reverse complement strand
AATAAATAAAAAATAATAATATTTCATTCTCTTTATCCTGCATTATTTATCAGTTAACAATATTAGATATCAAAATAAAGCAACGAAATAATCAATATTATCATTGTAGTTAACTTAAATTAACGTTAAACTTTAATATATGATTTTGAGAAATAATTAAGTGACACCTAGTATCGGACACAGTAAGACTTATTAACGTACTCAGAGAACAGTTTTAATATAATTTACAGCGATCACAAATATAATTTAATTGTCAGAACATTCGGGGATATCGGCACCAGCCTCATGTGCCCATTTTTGGCAGCAAGTGCTTCTTGCAAAGCCATATTTTGAAGATACCGCTCTTTTAGGTGAATTTCTTTTGTCAGAATTTTCTGAAATGCAGTTTTTAAATTATTTTCATCTCACGAAACTTTTTTTTTTACTATTTATATTGCTTAAGTGCAACTGGAATCAAAATAACGAATACTAATACAAATAGGAACATACAAGATTAAGATTTGTACTGTATAGATTGTCCGGCAATAGGGGAAAACGTTTTATCCGGAACCAGGGGACAGTAAACCTATTAAAAAAAATTTTTTTGTGAAAATCAATGCACTGTATGCACAAAATACAAAGGTAATTCAAAAAATACTTACCAAAAGATATAATAATGCAACTCACACGTCTTTTGACCACGCAAATTGGTAGATATAATAATTTATAATCTATACTATACGATGCACCATGTTTCCCATCATACGCAACAATCAATCGATCTCCTTATGCTGTGCACACGCGACTGGAACGTGTAAAAACTTGATCATTGTTTGATCTATCTCCTCCACGGTTTACGCGGAAAAACGGCTTAGTAGCGATTCAACTATTGCAGATATAGCTAATGTCCGATATTAGGTGCTGTCCGTGGTTAAGGAACTCCCCCTATTATATTAATTACTATCATAGGATTAAAAAAATAATTAACTGTTATTAACCCTTTATTTATTTAATACAGATAAAACGTTTTTTGACAAACTGATGGAAAAATTTCGTAAAAATAATTTTACGGAAAAGTTAATTCGCGATAATATTATCACGCTCATTGTATCGGTACGTTATATATATCTCTAGACATAAATATCCCTGTTAAAAAAAATCGATAAGGAAACGATATAGGAATCGATAGATCTGCCAAATATTTTATGGTATCTTATCGTATTTATCGTTCTATTTAGGTTATCGTTCCCTATAGTTTTCTATCATTATCTAATAAAAACAATTTTAATCGTTAATAAAATATTGATAAAATTCTATCTTTTTTTACAAGGCCAGTGATACAATCGGTACTACGTTACACTTTGTTCTCTTTATGATAGCAAATTTTCCAGACATACAAGTAAGTATATAAAATTTCTAACACAATCAAATATATGTACTTTTTAAATAAACAAAGCATTAAAAATGACATAATTTTAAAATACAAGAATTGTTTTAAGTATTAATAAAAGAAATATTTTTCTTTAATTACGTTACATTACTTGTATTGTGATAATTTTTAAAATTTTTTAAATTAAGCTATTATGTTAATAGTTTATTGTGCATGTAAAACGTGAATTTTATTCGTATAAATATTTCCCAAAGTATTTAAATTTACAATCAATTGGTTGAAAACAGAACTGAATACAAAACTTATTATTATAGATTTTTTACTTTCGTATTCGGCTATTTTCAACCAATTTATCATCATCATTTCTAAAAAAGGCATGTTAAATCGATAGTCAAATCTTTCAAAATTTCGAAAGTCTTGAAATTTATTGTTGGCTCTTTTCCGACGCTGATTAGTTCTCGCTGTGCTTACTTCGTGAGCGGCTGTTATTGCATATTTTGATAGTTGCGTGCATTGAGATTGATGTGTAATTGTAAATAAGTAATAGTAAATAGTAAAAAGTGCAGCTAAATATAGCGCGCGCGAAGCGCGCGTCTAGTTCTATTGTAAATTTAAATATTCTGGAAGACATTTATTATATATATACATATATTGTATGTACATATGTATATGTATATATATATATATGTATATATATATATATATATATATATACATATATATACATACACAGAGTGTCCCCGTATAAGTGATCACTCCTTTTTATCTTGTAAACTAATAGAGATAGACATAATAAATATAATATCAAATTAAGCGGCTCTGATTAAACTTTATTGTAAACACAGTCATCACTTAGAAATATTATCTATGTTAGACAGCGGAAAAACATGATTAATTTTTGCACGATAACGTGACAATTTTAATATGATAAAAGTTGTAGCGTTTCTTTTAACAAATACAACGATGTATGATATAGATCGGAAGAGCACA
>NW_012054468.1:0-311 GCF_000956235.1 Wasmannia auropunctata | reverse complement strand
GCAGAATGTTATCATTTATTCAGAACTAGAGTGCAGAAATGCTTCTGTTGCTTTTTTCCTGAGAATTTTCGAATTCTATGGCCAAATCTAACCAAAAAATTCAAATTAATCCTTATAACTTTGGATTGCTTCAGTAAATCGACTCCGGCTTTTGTCTTAAGATCTTTCAACATATATAAGAACAATCTGTAAAATTTTTGTTAAATTCTCATTATTTTAAAAATTCTATAAGTATAGAATATAAAAATTTTATACCTATAGAATTTTTAAAATAATGAGAATTTAACAAAAATTTTACAGATTGTTCTTAT
>NW_012054467.1:0-794 GCF_000956235.1 Wasmannia auropunctata | reverse complement strand
TTATTTAAATAATATCTATATTCGATGGGTCCTATGCATATAATTACTTTTATCTCGAGATAGGATATGCTTATACACGGAGAAAACGATTTCTTTGGATTTAATAAATTTTATTTGTATTTAAATAAATCTGTTATTTTGAATGATCCAAACAAATCAATGCTTTAATCAATATAAGTACGATTGTTTGAATTTGAAACAATGTACATCTTTGTCTTAAATAAATTGCACAGAACAACGTATATCAAAATATTTTGCTATTTTCACATAAATAAATTATTTGTTTCATTGTTCGTATTTATTATAATCAAATAATATGTGATTTGGTTCAAAGATACTTCAAATAAAGTATTTCCGTCAAATAATACAAGTTTTTCGAACGAAACAACCAAATTTTTATTCAAATAATTAAGGATGTTTAATACGTACAATAGTAGCAAAAAGTTAAAGGACTGATTTTGACGAATATGCTCTTCTCATATAGTTTGAGTAATAAGGATTGTGCAGAATGTTATCATTTATTCAGAACTAGAGCACAGAAATGCTTCTGTTGCTTTTTTCCTGAGAATTTTCGAATTTTATGGCCAAATCTAACCAAAAAATTCAAATTAAAATCCTTATAACTTTGGATTGCTTCAGTAAATCGACTCCGGCTTTTGTCTTAAGTCTTTCAACATATATAAGAACAATCTGTAAAATTTTTGTTAAATTCTCATTATTTTAAAAATTCTATAAGTATAGAATATAAAAATTTTATACCTATAGAATTTTTAAAATAATGAGAATTTAACAAA
>NW_012054466.1:0-457 GCF_000956235.1 Wasmannia auropunctata | reverse complement strand
ACACTAATATTTTCATCAAGTTTCAAGCAATATCAAGTCATCAGAGTCAAATTTCATAATCTCACATTAGTAAATAGATTTCTCGTGTGATTGATACAGGACTGTTAAAAAATGTAAGAGAATAAAACAATTTTTCTTTCTCTCTCTCTAAAAGTGGAGAGGGGGCCTGTTGAAGCGGGGAGTTTAATATTATATATTATTGTAATTGAAAGATTAAATTAAAAAGTATTTTGTATTTCAAAGAAGTATTTTGTATTTCAAATAAAAACTTAAAAGTATTTTGTATTCTGTATTTCAAATCGAAAGATTGAAAGTATTTTGTATTTTGTATTTCAAATCAAAAGATTGAAAGTATTTTATATTTTGTAATTCAAATACTAAGATTCCTAGTATTTTGTATTTTGTATTTTAAATACTTTAATGGTGTATTTTGCCCAGCCCTGTATATATATATATA
>NW_012054465.1:0-384 GCF_000956235.1 Wasmannia auropunctata | reverse complement strand
TATTCAATGTATTTTGTATTTCAATACAATTTCAATCTATTTTGTATATAAAATCTAAAAAAATTATTGNTAAAAATTCTTGATAACCATTAAGAGTAACTAAATTTTTCTCATATGACACTAATTATTTTCATCAAGTTTCAAGCAATATCAAGTCATCAGAGTCAAATTTCATAATCTCACATTAGTAAATAGATTTCTTGTGTAATTGATACAGGACTGTTAAAAAATGTAAGAGAGTAAAACAATTTTTCTTTCTCTCTCTCTAAAAGTGGAGAGGAGCCTGTTGAAGCGGGGAGTTTAATATTATATATTATTGTAATTGAAAGATTAAATTAAAAAGTATTTTGTATTTCAAAGAAGTATTTTGTATTGCAAATAAAA
>NW_012054464.1:0-611 GCF_000956235.1 Wasmannia auropunctata | reverse complement strand
CCCACAATAGAAATGTTCAAAATGTATCATAGGAACAGACTAAAAGATAATATACCACGACATCTTTAGTAATATTCTTGATGTATTTTGAACATTTAATTTAACTACGTAGATTATAAGATTAAAAAAATGCAACCAGAGAATTTTTTCTTACTCTAAATAGTAGTTTTTTTTACATAAATGTTAAATTATATATATTTATTAAATGAATAAATATATAGTCTACTGACTGTCTACATAGATGACACTTTTACAATAGTTTACGTTGTTTACACGTAAACGTAGAGTATTATATTCAGGGCTGGGCATATTTCAAATACTTGTATTTGAAATACAGTATTTGAAATACAATTTGTATTTTGTATTTTGTATTTCAGCGGAACACATAAAAGTATTTTGTATTTTGTATTTCAAATAAATTATTCAATGTATTTTGTATTTCAAATACAATTTCAATCTATTTTGTATTTGAAATACTAAAAAAATTATTGATAAAAATTCTTGATAACCATTAAGAGTAACTTAAATTTTTCTCATATGACACTAATTATTTTCATCAAGTTTCAAGCAATATCAAGTCATCAGAGTCAAATTTCATAATCTCACATTAA
>NW_012054463.1:0-318 GCF_000956235.1 Wasmannia auropunctata | reverse complement strand
CCAAAAAATTTTGTCAAGAAATGTTAAATAAAAAAAAAGTATTTAACATATCGAAATATCCGTATGTATTTCTTTAGTGCATATTATATAGTTTTTAAAAAATTTTAATTTTTTGCTCCAGGTTCAATCGAATGGCAGATCCCCGCAACGCCGATTTGACAAAACGACGTTTAATAAATTGGCTTCAGCGCCATTTTGTTAAAAAAATAAATAAATAAAATATTTTTTACTTCTAAAGACTTGTATTATTAAAGCCTTAAAACGAATTTTTTATTACTTTAATTGTTTGCATAAAAAAAAATTCCCAAAGTTACCGAT
>NW_012054462.1:0-624 GCF_000956235.1 Wasmannia auropunctata | reverse complement strand
TTCAGAATTATTTTATTATACATTACACATTATTTGAATGTATTTTAGAGGAGAAAAATATTGTTGCGTGACATCAATAGCCTACGAAATATATTCCAGCGCGTATAAGGCATCACCGCGGTGGCGCCGACGGTGGCGAATTTCGTGATTCTCATATAGCCTCTCGCAATCTGGCGGGATGCCGATCGATTTGCACAGTGCTCCTCACCCACAACACGGTTCCATTTCAGTTCATTTTGCAGCTCGCATTGATAGTATATGTATGTACATAACTGCACAATGAAAATTATCGCAGATCAGTGCAGACATTCATTCGAAACTTACAACCAGTTTGTGTAGAAAAATTTTGGATCTTATTTTTTCTATCAAAGACTTGCTGCATAAAATTAGTGGAATTAATTACAGCTAGCTTAGTTGTTTAAAGGAAAAGAACTATCCTGCATTACAATCTGCCTTGTTTGGTTTGTTTATATTCTGTGCACTGTGCTTGAAAGAATCAATTGATATCAGTGAATTATTCGTTTAGTTGCGGTTTTTATACTCTAAATTTAAATATAGACATCAACCAATTCTCTAATTATATTAATAAATATAGTATTAATACACACATCAATTTAGTAAATG
>NW_012054461.1:0-835 GCF_000956235.1 Wasmannia auropunctata | reverse complement strand
GCCTGAGCTATAGGTATTTAATGCTCCAATCACTTGATGTAATTTTATTGGAGCATTAAATACCTAACTCACAGGCTCGTAGTCCTTATTTAATTTAGTGATTAATTCTATTTAATTAAAATAATAGTTTAAGTCTCTATAGTAGTGGGTCATTAATTAGCGGCAGAAAGTTAATCAAGAATTATCCACACGCACATGTATGGATGTTATCACGGATATTTCCGCATTTATTTTATAACTAATCTGTTTGTGTCTTTTGAGAAAGAAAACATTTTTTAATTCTAAAGAATGACTATGACTAACAATGAATAATACTTGCTAATGATATATTCTACAGGCGTAAAATCTATTAATGGTTTAGATTGAAAGAAACAAAACGCAATTATTCCATTTCTTTCAGAGTTTAATCTCAATTTCAAGTACGAAATTATGAAATAAATCTGATATGATCAGTTTTGATATCTTTAAAACGAAATCTGATATCTTTCAGTCGTTCTTTTTTATATGACATTTTCAGAATTATTTTATTATACATTACACATTATTTGAATGTATTTTAGAGGAGAAAAATATTGTTGCGTGACATCAATAGCCTACGAAATATATTCCAGCGCGTATAAGGCATCACCGCGGTGGCGCCGACGGTGGCGAATTTCGTGATTCTCATATAGCCTCTCGCAATCTGGCGGGATGCCGATCGATTTGCACAGTGCTCCTCACCCACAACACGGTTCCATTTCAGTTCATTTTGCAGCTCGCATTGATAGTATATGTATGTACATAACTGCACAATGAAAATTATCGCAGATCAGTGCAGACATTCATTCGAAACTTA
>NW_012054460.1:0-982 GCF_000956235.1 Wasmannia auropunctata | reverse complement strand
CCCCTCTCTCCCCCGGTGGGGGTCACGGATTCGTGTGACGTCGCGCAGCAATTTCTGCAGAAGGAAGAAAAAAAAATGACAGGCTCTATCCGACGCGAAAGAAAGACGATAATCCCTCGATTTATGATTAACGATCGTTCATGCGAGGCAGATAAAATCGGAGCGAACGTTCGAATTCGACAATCACGTGTGTGCCGACGTGATGTCTCGATTGTCTCCCTTTTCTCTATCGTTTTAATGGCGTACACGAGGAGCTCTCTATTAAAAATGACGAGAGCGTAGCCCGCGGTACGCGCTTTAATGAAGGCAGTTTCTTGCGATTGATTTAGAAAGCAAGAAAAGTGACACTTGATCGCGGCCGATCCGAACCGATGTTGTCCGTTGCCGATGATAAATCGTGCGGAATATCGAACATAGGGAAAGTCCCACAGTCGCGCGGGATAGGGGGAAAAAAAAGGCGAATGGAACTACTCGTTTCCGGGATTCTTTTTGATGCGTTAACGATTTACAATCCTCGTTACAAGTTTCTTTTATGCGCTTGTCGACCGACCGAGCGAGAGAGAGAGAGAGAGAGAGAGAGAGAGAGAGAAAAGGCGCGCAGGAGAGCCGTGCGCTCAAATCGAACGCGTATAATTTTAAGCGCGGTTCTTTCGACTCAAAAGTTAATCGGCCTGGTATTCGCCTGCCTGAATTATCGTTGACCTCCAACACGGTCTTACAAGGCACTTTCCTCTCGGCTACGGGATTTCTCCCGGGCGCTCCTATCCTCGGGTACCTCCCCCCGACACCGGGATGAGGACCTGGCGCGCGTTCCGACAATGTTGCACCGCATAAATTGATACCCGCGGCCCCGGAGTTACTGTGTTGCCGTCGAGCATCGACATGGGGCCGTACACCGTCGCAACGAACGAATGCACGAAGACACGAGACCAACACGCATCGCACGCTTATGCTTCTTCTTCTTCTTCTCCTTCTTCTTCTT
>NW_012054459.1:0-534 GCF_000956235.1 Wasmannia auropunctata | reverse complement strand
TCAACCTAAGTTTAGTATCTATATGTAAGGGCGACATTGATAGAGTACCCTGGTATAAAATCAGAGGCATTTTAGACGACACGTTCCGAGACCATGATACGAAGGTCATGGTATGCACTAATCAAATCACTATACCGCCGCTCGCAGATCGGTCACGGATCCTTAAAGAATACCACGACTCAGCAATCGGTGGACATAAAGGCGTAACGAAAACCTATTTTCGCGTTAAATACCGTTACTATTGGCCTAACATGAAGGCGGACATACAGACTTATGTACAGAATTGTAGAAATTGTCAACTCAAAAAACTAGTACGCGTAAAGACTCGTCAGCCGATGGTCTTAACAGATACTCCGGGCGCCGCGTTCGACAAAATCTCGATGGATATTATGGGTCCGCTACCTGAAACCCGGGTAGGAAACACGTATATTTTAACCATACAGGATCTCCTAACTAAATATTCCCTTGCCCTGCCATTAAAACAGGCGACTGCAATTGATATTGCTAACGCATTTGTAAATGATTTTATCTGTA
>NW_012054458.1:0-719 GCF_000956235.1 Wasmannia auropunctata | reverse complement strand
GAGTATAAGATTATTTACAAAGCCGGAAAGATAAATCTTAACGCCGATGCGCTATCTAGAAACCCGGCGATTACACTGTCTTCTTCCGCAGATGTAGAGCCAAATTCCGAAAGAATCGATCACCATAAAAACTTGTTTTTGCTCACACACGATAAAGCCTTAGATGTCCCGCCTTGTAGCCCGACAACCTCCCCGGAGTTAGATATGAAAACCAGTCTCGCTCGAGGAACCTGCGATTATCCTAGACCTATGTTCCCCCTCACGCACTGCGAGATGAGCGATACCGAGCTGGACGATAGCAGCGACGATAGTGATGTCCCCTTACACGATACTCCGGACCTCCCTTATCATGCACGTTCCAATATCCGAGAAATACGTGACAAATTCACGATAAGAAAGGACAATCTCGTCATTTTTGTTACACAGCGGGGCGAGCCCTGCGATCAAGGAGCACACATGCTGGCGGAAGAGAATCGGCTTCCGCGAATCGAAAACGCCACCATCGGACGCGCGAAATTAATTAGCGATAAAAACCGATATATAATCGCACTAGTTATAATATATACTAGTTATAATTAATTAAGGAACGAGTGTCGGAAGTAATAGGAAAACAGAACGTGATCGAAGCTATCTCATCGTTACTTGACGTAGTTTCCGAACTCAACCTAAGTTTAGTATCTATATGTAAGGGCGACATTGATAGAGTACCCTGGTATAAA
>NW_012054457.1:0-877 GCF_000956235.1 Wasmannia auropunctata | reverse complement strand
TTCATATAAATTTGATTAACTCTTCTCTTTACATCTATAGTATATCTTCGTGCCTGTCTACTAACATATCTATATGTCCTGCCGTTGTATACAGTGGTCTGTAAATAAGATAAATAATTATTTATTATTGAATCTGCTTCATATATTGTTACGTCTCATCTTCGACCGGGAGCGTTAAACGTTCTGCATTTTGTCGATTAACGTTTAATCTCAAAACCTGTGTATTCTGGTTGAATGATTCACGGAGTATATTTGATTCTTGAGCTCTACTTGATATTTGTCTGCATTGATAATAGTACTTTTACTTTTTTGCAAACTGGCAGTTATATTTTTTCGTATGTTACTTATACGAAGGTAATTAATAAATTGTCTGTGTATTATTTTTCTGAAAAGATATGTAAAATTGATATTTAATTTGTTTTAATTTGACTGTTATGTCTTACAGCTATTGGTTGGAGAGGTTACAGTTTTTGGTGAAACGCTACCCTCTCCATTTCGATTTTAGTTTGATTGGTCATCTATTGGGGCTTCGTTCTAGCGCGATCCCGGAATTTAGGGGTGCCTATTTCTACTTGAAAAGCACTGTTTTTCTAGATATCTATTAGTCACCGATTTCTCCTGTTATCGAGTGACCCTGAGATGATAGTTAAAAACAGATAAATCGTCTTTTTTCCTGTAGGAGATAACAAAATTTTAGAAATCTTGAGTTTGTTTTGCGATTAAATTTTATTACATCCCTTTGTGAGTTTTTATAGTTCCGCTGCGACGGTATGTCTAAACAGTATTTGTTTTTCTTATATCTTGGAACATATGGATCTCGAGCGCATTTTGAAATCGAATTTTACTGCCGCGGATAAAGATCGGAAGAGCACACGTC
>NW_012054456.1:0-1309 GCF_000956235.1 Wasmannia auropunctata | reverse complement strand
AAACAAGTGTAATTGTGAACAGGATTTCAAGTCGTGTGTTCAAGAAAGAGTCCCTTTAAATAGCAGTCACTACTTGCATCACAAACTGTGTAACTTTTCAATGAACTTTACAATGTCGAGTGTTGATGGAGCTACGGCCGACGACTCGAGCGACGCTGAGTCTGAAGCTGACGTGACAATCGTGAGAGAAGAGAAACTCGTATGCACTTATAAATCCGGTGAAAAGAACGTGCTGCAATGTACAGCTCAGATCACGCCAAAGAAAAGGAAATTCGAAGGCGACGAGCACGAGTCGCCTGGTAAACGAAGAATAATTTTACAAAGAAAAGAAGCATAAATTGATGAAAAATTGTATACAAAAGTTTTTATTGGGTTGATATTTTAGCTGATAAAATATACAGACAGAAAAATAATACATTTATCGGGTATAGCTGATAAAAATAGCTTGTTATATATATTTGATTGCTATTCTGTTAAGGTTTCTGAGTTGCCGCTTGGACATAATTGGTTTCCAAATTATCAATTTCTGGTATAGTCACGTCATCATCAATTCTAGAGGTATTTGGTTGAGCCGCGATTTTAGCTTTTTTCGGAGCAGATGTCTTTCTGAAATGTGTTCGTAAATGTGATTTGTAAAAATTAAAATTTGTTCATTGTTATTGGTTCAGTTGTTATTCATCAATTTCAATCATTTTAATCATTTATAAATTATATAATTTAAATAATACTTACAATTTTTTTGGTTGAGGAAGCCTTCGTGGAAGACCTCGTGACCACGTTAGACTTTGTTACGGGAAGCAAAATTTTGTCTGCAACGGATGCGTTTTCGATATTTTTTTGAGCAGGTAATTTTTGAACATTTTCTTGAGCAGGCAATTCCTGAACATTTTCTTGAGTAAGCAATTCCTGAACATTTTCTTGAGCAGGCAATTCCTGAACATTTTCTTGAGTAAGCAATTCCTGAACATTTTCTTGAGCAGGCATTTCCTGAACACTTTTACAATTAAAGATAGCATTAATAGAGATAGTATATGTATAATAAATCTGTATTATAAAAACGTGATTTTTATAAACTCATACTTACTTAAAAACAGCTCTTTCTAACTGTTTTATATAGTTATCGTATTCTTTTACATCTTCAATGTCTCTCGTCAAATAGCTGTTAACAGGGTTTTGGAAAACAGCTGTTGATTCTGAATTACTTAGAATCCTGGAAAATAATTTATTTTTAACATTTTTTTTAACGTTAACTTATATTTTAAAATTATATTTTAATTTATACTTACGTCTCATCTTCGACCGGGAGCGT
>NW_012054455.1:0-668 GCF_000956235.1 Wasmannia auropunctata | reverse complement strand
AGTTTAGATCTAGATCTGAGCTCTTGGGAATCAACGTGCAATCAGAGGCCCAGTCAACGTGACAGTGCGGCAAAAGTTGTGGATGATAAGCGGAATGCCGAATCTGCGGATGATTCAAACGTTATCGAGGAAAATTACGGAGATGTCACACTCGTGAATTTTCCACAAGTTGACGGAGTCGATGATTCATTCGAGATTATATCAGAACACGAGAAAGAGATAAATAGTTCAAGTAAAAGAGGTAATGCAGCGTGTTGCATAGCAATTCAGTGCCGTCCCAAAATAATAACTAAACATTCTAAAAATAGTTGTGTTCCCGTCGTTAATGCGAGAAAAGTTTATGCCACGTGTACTTCATATAGAAATTCAAGTCTAATAGATGTTATTAAATATATTGTAAATAATCCCAACGGATATCACTTGAGAAGAGAATTATACAACTTTGTAAATTGATATTATTTTCATATATTTTTTAAAACTAGCAAAATTTTGCGAGATACGAATGTAAAGCATTCACATGCTGACACAAATGTAAGAAAGATATGTTATTTGAAAGATTATGAAAACAGGATTAATACGAAGAGAGAGAAAGAATTATATGCTCGATGTCAGTTACCAGATCATCGGGATTTGGATGTTTATGATATAGACGAGTTAAAAACGTTTGA
>NW_012054454.1:0-707 GCF_000956235.1 Wasmannia auropunctata | reverse complement strand
ACGTTTATTATTGCACGAACTTAACCTCTATCTGCTTTATCATTCTCGGTAAAAATGTCAGTAGTCATCACGTGACCAAAAAGTCGTCAAGCCATTGGCTAAGATTGAGATTGAAGATTGAAAAATAGACGGAATTCTAATTTCCAAATTCCAATCTCAATCTTAGTCTGCTGTGTTCTCATTGGCTGAACTTCAATCTCAATCTTAATCTCAATCTTAATCTCAATCTTAATCTCAATCTCCAATGCGTAGTCTGATACCGGCTTGATACTTGCTTTATCTCGCTTTAAATGCAGAAAGTGCAGGCGAAACGAACTAACTTATTCATGTCCCCCGCCGGCGAAGGCCGCCATGTTTGTTTACATCGTTCGAATCAGTGTTTCGCACGCGTGTCTCACGAGGATCTGTTCTCCTGCATCTCGTACGCAAAGATTCATTAATTATACTTTTTGCCGGCTTTATACTATTTACGCTATTCTACTTTAAACCGTGTATGGCTATCTACAATTTAATCGTTGTACGTATCATTCTCATTGCGGAACATGTTTTCCATCACTTTGGTAAATATCGATAGTTATCAGGCATCCCCGGTATCCGAGCTGGACGTGACGTTCTCAGAGTTCCGTGGCTCCGAGGTGAAAAAGGTACCGGTAATCAGAGCTTCGGATCAACTGCCACAGGTAAATGAATAAAAGTAACAGATAAAG
>NW_012054453.1:0-366 GCF_000956235.1 Wasmannia auropunctata | reverse complement strand
CAATCACATTATAGATCTTGATCTGCATTGCAATTGACAATATTGCTGCGTTCAGCAAACAAAGCAGCTCGGTTTATATACATATTTGCATATATTATTAAGATAATTGACTAAATTTTGTTCATAACAATACTTACCTGTGCATTAAATTTAATTGCACGTTTATTATTGTACGAACTTAACCTCTATCTGCTTTATCATTCTCGGTAAAAATGTCAGTAGTCATCACGTGACCAAAAAGTCGTAAGCCATTGGCTAAGATTGAGATTGAAGATTGAAAAAATAGACGGAATTCTAATTTCCAAACTCCAATCTCAATCTCAGTCTGCTGTGCTCTCATTGGCTGAGCTTCAATCTCAATCTTAA
>NW_012054452.1:0-467 GCF_000956235.1 Wasmannia auropunctata | reverse complement strand
TCGACGACGACGACGACGACGGGGCTATAAATACCCCTCTGGCCTCTCCCAGTCTTGACTCCTCGCTGAAATTTCTGGGAGGGGTGCGCCCTTCCCCTTTCATCCCTGTCTTTCTCGGCTACCTCTTCCTCTCGTGCCTGCCTCCGCTGCTCTCCTCCCGCCCTCTCGCGCTGGAGTCTCACGCGCACTCTGTTAAAGGAATTTCCTATGATTAGAATGTGTATTTCTATACAGCCTACCGAACGAACGAACGAACGAACGAACGAACGAACGAACGGACGAACGAACGAGCAACCCCCGTCGCGCCAACCCCGCGCCGACACACCATCGTACAACTTACCCCCCTCTCGTCGACGTACGGCCATCTTGCCACGCGTGCGCCGCAACCTGTTCGAATTTCGGCATTTCGAGCGCGGGTGTATGTATATATACGCGGCCGCGACGCCGCCGCCGCCGCCGCCGCCGCC
>NW_012054451.1:0-432 GCF_000956235.1 Wasmannia auropunctata | reverse complement strand
TTTTGAGAAAGACATAGATAGAATAGTATTTATTGTGCGCTCCGGGATAAATCCTCTTAAGCGCAGAGAGAGAGAGAGAGAGAGAGAGAGAGAGAGAGAAATGAAAGACAGAAAAAGACGGACGATAGGATGCGAGCGAGCGAGACAGCGCGCTCGCCTCGCGCTGCAATCGGATATGCATTTATGCGTCCGTGCGCAACGTCTGATGCGACTCCGACATTGCGAACCCGCTGCATTGAAGCATTCGAAGCGCGAGGCACTTAACGTCGAACCTCGACGAGTCCTTCCTCGTGGTGCCACGATCGGGTTCGCGAGCGGAGTCTGACCGCGACTTGCCGCGACTGTCCGCGTCCGCGCGGAGAGTTTGTACCCGCCCTTTGACGCGCCGCCGCGTGCGAAAGAACTTTCCTCGCACGTTGTGTCCCGCAACGT
>NW_012054450.1:0-502 GCF_000956235.1 Wasmannia auropunctata | reverse complement strand
TCCATTTTTCGTTGCATATTCTTGTAGCTTTATAACTTGAGATTTACTTAACCAAAAAACATTTTATCTATGTGTTTTGGAAAGCTCTCGAAATAAGCTACAAGAATATGCAACGAAAAATGGGGGGTTCCATTTAAAAAATTCAAAGTGACCTTGTTCTGACTTTGACAACGCCTGCACTCAGAGTCAAACCAATGTTATCATTTTATGTCCTCCTCGAAACCCTACAACTTTTGTCTAAAACATTTTTCTCTCAAACCTCGCAATTTCCAAATATTTGACTGTCAAATATAAAATGGGACACCCTGTATATGTATATATATATATATACATATATATACATATATATATAATTAAATTTATGTAGCTATTTTAAATGCATTATTTTCTTAGATTGAAATACATTTAAAAATATTGCAAAAGAGACGTTTATAACGGATAATTATTTCTTTCTTCTAAAATTCATATTACTTTGATATATATTGTGAAATTGATTTCTTTA
>NW_012054449.1:0-756 GCF_000956235.1 Wasmannia auropunctata | reverse complement strand
TGCTTAAGCAAGACCGTTGTATGTCCGTAAAACTCATCGAGGATATCATTTGAGTAAATTACAAGTGTATCGAATTTTGACCAAAGATTTGAAGCTGCGAAAAGTCTGTGCGCGAAAAGTGCATCGTAAGCTTCCCGTAACCGAAGAAATACAATGTTTACAATGTAGGTATAGCTCTAGAAAACTCCGCCGAAAGTCTTCCTTTAAATCTAACAATAACAAAATGCCTCAGTTAAAATCTTCTAAAATCTAAATGTTTAAAATAGTGTCTAAATTGCTTTCTTTTCAGTTTCATATTTAGTTTCGGGAACAAAAAATAGTCACATAATACCAAATTTGGAAAAATGATTACGGAAACTGATCATGCAATTAGGACTAGGACTGATTTGGGACTAAGAAACGAGAAATTTACGCACGGCGATACAATTTTCGCGCACAGACTTTTTGCAGCTTCAAATTTTCGGTCAAAATTCGATACACTTGTAATTTACTAACTCCAATGATATCCTCGATGAGTTTTACGGACATACAACAGTTTTGTTTAAGCAAATCACGAATCTTTTCTATACGGTTTCGATCATTCGACTGGCTGATGACCTCCTGTTGCTCTTACAATCTTATCATCTTTCAGCGATTCCATCCCGAAATTTTAAAAACCGCTCGTAAACTGATGCGATAATGCTTTGTCCTCATAAGCCTTTCTTCTTTAACAAAGATAGTACAGCCTCATTTATGTAGATAATACCACTAATACCG
>NW_012054448.1:0-378 GCF_000956235.1 Wasmannia auropunctata | reverse complement strand
CGGTATTAGTGGTATTATCTACATAAATGAGGCTGTACTATCTTTGTTAAAGAAGAAAGGCTTATGAGGACAAAGCATTATCGCATCAGTTTACGAGCGGTTTTTAAAATTTCGGGATGGAATCGCTGAAAGATGATAAGATTGTAAGAGCAACAGGAGGTCATCAGCCAGTCGAATGATCGAAACCGTATAGAAAAGATTCGTGATTTGCTTAAACAAAACTGTTGTATGTCCGTAAAACTCATCGAGGATATCATTTGAGTAAATTACAAGTGTATCGAATTTTGACCAAAGATTTGAAGCTGCGAAAAGTCTGTGCGCGAAAAGTGCATCGTAAGCTTCCCGTAACCGAAGAAATACAATGTTTACAATGTAGGT
>NW_012054447.1:0-1487 GCF_000956235.1 Wasmannia auropunctata | reverse complement strand
AATACGAAAAATAGTTCAAAAAATACAAAAATAGTTTTATTTATGAGTATAAATAAACGTATATGTTAAAATTTTATAGAAAAGTGTTTTCCTTTTACCTTTAATATTAACCAAACTGTTATTAAAAAATAAAATAAATAGAAAAATATACAAACAGTAAAAAGATTAAAATATAAAGTACTGAAAAGTTATAGTAAAATTGGATCATTTTGATAATATTACCTGCGAAGATCTATTCTGTTGCCGCTGTCTGTAAATTTTCTTCCAACGTTAACACTAAACATTTGCGCATCGTGCGGTCGGACGGCGGACCGGACAATGGCAATCGAGAAAAGAGAGATGCCGACAAGAAAGCGAAATCGCGATTGTTTTTGGGATTACTGGTTCCTACACACCGGCGCGAATTTGTCACGCACGACGCGCGATATTCAATAATAATTTACCGATATTTTCAATCTAAAAATGTGCATTATTGAGTATTGCGTATCGTGTGCGACGGACATCGCGCTGTACAGAAGTCATAACTTCTTGCGTATTTTCACTATGGAACTACGCAGGGTAAAAATGAAACATTTGTAATGTCTATACCAATAATCCTTCATGTCTGTGGCGTTGCGTGCTTTACGTGTGCAGCGACCACAGCGTCATATAGTGTCATCAGATCGATGAAATAATAAAATATTTTGTTGAGATCTCAATGAGATCTTGACGAGAATTTTCAATAATCTGGATCTTGATGTGGCGAATCTCGATATTGATCTCGAATATTATCCCGAAGTAATCCCGATCTCGAATCTCATCTCGATTTCAAGACGAGATCGAGACGAGATCGAGATTTATCTCGTCTCGTGCGCATCTCTAGATATATTGTGATAGAAATTAGCAGACCCCTATTAAGACTCCCTCTACCATCGCAAATTAAATTTGGACCTAGTAAAAAATTTAGTACTATTTTGTAGCTAATTGATCTAGTCCGAATTTTGTTGGAATATAATATTATAAGTAGAATAAATTCTAAGAATGATATTGTATAGTCGTCGGCTAAAATAAGATTGCAACATTTTTTTCTTAATCATTTTCAGAACACAGTCTGTTCACGGAGCGATTGGTTCTTATCAATGGTTCTTATCAATGGTTCTTATCTTATCTAACCAATTATGTTTAACCACTCCACAAGCAAAACTGCGTTCCAAAATCCATCAAAATAAAAAGTGCAACCTTTCAGCTGGTAACTGTATAACTTCATGTAGTGAAACTGTTTAGATAAAAAGGTTTTAATTTTTTTGCTGCATATATTTAAATATTAGTACCGGTCTTTGTAATAAAATCGGTCCTGTTTTATAACACTTCATATATGTGTATGAACTAGTACCCAATCAGCACACAATATTTTAAAAAATATTTTTAAAAATATTTAAAATACATTAAAAAAACCTTTTTAAAAACACTTAAATAATGGGTTAAATGCTCTTTTTTTCATTAAAAAA
>NW_012054446.1:0-317 GCF_000956235.1 Wasmannia auropunctata | reverse complement strand
CTTTGCGCTAAGAGATACGAACTGCCGCCGTCGCAACCAGGCCGCAAGAGTGTAATCGTCGAACCTGGCGATATATTGTTATTTCCCGTTCATGCTATACATCGCGATCCGAAGTACTTTCCGAATCCGGATAAGTTCGATCCCGAAAGATTTAGCGAGGAGAATAAAGATAATATATTGCCGTACACTTATCTGCCATTCGGTCATGGTCCCAGAAAGTGTATCGGCAATCGATTTGCTCTTATGGAGACTAAGATTCTCATTGCGCATCTTTTACAAAAGTTTACTTTGAAGACTACGGATAAGACCGTCGAACC
>NW_012054445.1:0-3254 GCF_000956235.1 Wasmannia auropunctata | reverse complement strand
TCAGACCGGACATGATCCATTTGCTAATGCAATCCCGGGATAAAAAAAGTGATAATGTACACAAAATGTCATTAGACGATATCATTTCACAAGCCTTTACCTTTTTCTTCGCGGGTTTTGACACCGCTTCGACTCTGATTTGTTTCGTTGCTCACGAACTGGCTGTTAATCAAGATATTCAAGATCGTTTGCGCAAGGAGGTACAGCAGCATCTCGAAGGAAATGGTGATATTTCTTACGAGACGCTATCGAAGATGTCTTACATGGATATGGTGGTTTCCGAGGCTCTTAGAAAATATCCTCCAACGGTTATCCTTGATAGACTTTGCGCTAAGAGATACGAACTGCCTCCATCTCAACCAGGTTGCAAGAATGTAGTCATTGAACCTGACGATATATTACTGTTTCCTGCTTATGCTATACAACGCGATCCGAAATATTTTCCGAATCCGGATAAATTCGATCCCGAAAGATTTAGCGAGGAGAACAAAGATAATATATTGACATGCGCTTATTTACCATTTGGTCATGGTCCCAGAAAGTGTATCGGTAATCGATTTGCTCTTATGGAAACTAAGATACTGATTGCTCATCTCTTACAAAAGTTTACTTTGAAGACTACGGATAAGACAATTGAACCAATTGTATTTAGTAAAAACGAATTTTCATTGACACCTGTTAACGGATTTTGGATTAGCTTGGAGAAGAGAGAAACGTAAAAATCTTGTACTTGACACGTTATTCGACGATATATGTTATTTGTTTGAAAAAAATGTTAGCATTTGAAGAACTTTTAAATATAATTAAAATATGATGACTTTTTTCCAGTTGTATTTGACATTATTGTGCATATGCTAGATGGAATGATTATATTAATTTTTTTCTAATCAGAAATGATAAAATTAAATGTTGCAATGAATGTTGCAACTTGCTTGCTCTTGAATATACACGATCGTACTGATTGTTTTAATAGCTTATTTAATTTTCATAGTTAGTTAACTTTGTTTTATCTTTTGTAGATACACTAAATGAAACATAATTACTTAACTGGTTAGTTAATACAGTTTTATGATAATATAATATATGTTTGTACCAGCAACGCCAAGTTTTTTGCATTAAACATCTTTTATTATGATAATGTCTTTTATTATGATAACATCTTTTATTATGATAATGTTTTTTTGTTTTATTTTATCATTTATTTCTTTTGACTAATTCTTTGTTCTCTTAGAATACAGCTACTTGTTCATAATTCTAGAACATTCTATACGACTCTTATATAAAGATATAAAAATATCCTTGATTTTATATATTTCACGAAAGTATTTTTTCTTAAAATACATTATTATATTATAAAACATTTTTTTACATTTTTGTTGGACACAAAATTTTTAATATCGAAATATATATAATAAAAAAAATATTTGATGTATACTTTGTTTTATTTGATGTGTTTTTGTGACATCATAACTACTTGCTTCGAAATGATTTGACGATTAGGGAATAAAGTAAGGAAATAAAATCTTTTATTTTATACATTTTTGCTCTTAATGTTCATTAATTTTTTCTTGTGATGGTTACGTTAAACCTGCAATGTAAGAAGCACATGATATATCTAATAACGATAATTATACGAGTTACATAATCATCAATAATTGTTTTTGCATCGAAGACGACGTCAATTTTTATTGAAACGTAAAAACACATTTCTTTAAAATTAAATTAATAAAAATTGAATTTTGATAGAAGCCGTGATATTTAAAAATATCGTTGTATGTACGTAAAGCGACTAACACATCTCGTGCATCTATAACTGATACGACATGTATCATCGTAATAATACTGGAGAAGCGGTTTTCCCCTTCCATCGTTGGACTATTTCACGATTAAATACGCATGCGCTTCGCGTGCATATTTAGAACGTTCTCCGCCGTGTTCAATGAAGCATCTTGTTAGTCTGTAATTTTGTTACATCACGATGGATTTGTCATTACTTCCGTCGCCCTTTGTGCTATTGTTGAGTACTTTGATCGTCATTGGCGTTCTGAAAATTATCGCTCTGCTGCACCACATATTTTTTCACTGGAAAAATAAGGGGCTTCCTTATCTGCCAAATTCTCTATCATCTCTTGTTATAACATGGAAATTGTTTATGCGGCACATTACTCTCACCGATTATTACCAATATGTGTATGACTACCTCCCAGATGCTAAATACATCGGAATATTGGATTTTTTTGGAACGCATGCCGTGCTTCTGCGCGATCCCGAGCTGTTTAAAGACATCATGGTGAAAAATTTTGAACATTTTCCGGATCATCGCAAGACCATTGATGAAAGTATAGAACCGATTTTTGCCAAGAACATTTTTTTCTTGCGTGGAGATTGTTGGAAAGAAGTAAGAAATACCCTAAGCCCCTCTTTCACAGCCAGCAAAATGAAGTTTATGTTCGATTTGCTATTGAAATGTTCTCATGATTTTGTCAACTATTTGGTCGACCATCCGGAACTCTGTCATACAATCGAAACGAAGGAGACCTTTAGACGATACACCGCCGACGTAATTGCCACGGCAGCCTTTGGTATAAGTATTAATTCGATGAAAGATCGAGACAATGAATTTTATAGAAGTGGAATGGAAACCACCACAATTTCTATAGGATTGTTAACGGTGATCAAATTCTTATTTATGAGCATGTGTCCACGGCTTGCTGCATCCATTGGACTGACTTTTTTCCCGCCAGCTACGACCAAGTTTTTCAAGAGGATCGTGGAGGAAACAATTAAAGCGCGAGAAGAGCAAAATATCGTGAGACCGGATATGATTCATCTGATGCAGTGTCGGGATAAAGAAAATGACAGTGTACACAAAACAACATTGGACGACATCGTTTCGCAAGCTTTTATATTTATCGTAGCCGGTTTCGACTCCTCCTCGACCCTGATGTGTTTCGTTGCTCACGAATTGGCGGTTAATCGAGATATTCAGGAACGTCTGCGCGAAGAAGTACAACAGCATCTTGCCGAGGGAGACGGTGAAATTTCTTACGAGTCGTTATCGAAGATGTCTTACATGGACATGGTGATTTCCGAGGCTCTCAGAAAATATCCACCAGCGTTCACACTCGATAGACTTTGCGCTAAGAGATACGAACTGCCGCCGTCGCAACCAGGCCGCAAGAGTGTAATCGTCGAACCTGGCGATACATTGTTATTTCCCGTTCATGCTATACATCGCGATCCGAAGTATTTTC
>NW_012054444.1:0-714 GCF_000956235.1 Wasmannia auropunctata | reverse complement strand
CTGCTTGTGCGCGATCCCGAGCTGATTAAAGATATGGTGGTGAAGGATTTTGAACATTTCCCGGATCATCGCAACTTCGTTAACGAAGACGTAGAACCATTGTTTGGCGCCGCTATCTTTTCCTTGCGCGGCGATCGCTGGAAGCAAATGAGAAATACACTAACCCCCTCTTTCACAGCTAGCAAAATGAAATTTATGTTCGAGTTACTGTCGAAATGTTCTCACGACTTCGTCAACTATTTGGTCGATCATCCGAAACTCTGTCATGAAATCGAAACGAAGGAAGCCTTCAGACGATACACCACCGATGTAATTGCTACGGCAGCCTTTGGCATAAGTGTGAATTCTATGAAAGATCGAAACAATGAATTCTTTATAAGAGGAGTGGAATGTACCAAATTTCCTTCAGGACTGCTAGCAACAATCAAGTTTACGATTATAGGCTCGTGTCCGCGGCTTGCTAAAGCATTGGGGTTGAGTTTTTTTCCGCCGACTACGTACGAGTTTTTCAAGACGATCGTACAAGAAACGATTAGAACGCGAGAAGAACAAGGTATCATCAGACCGGACATGATCCATTTGCTAATGCAATCCCGGGATAAAAAAAGTGATAATGTACACAAAATGTCATTAGACGATATCATTTCACAAGCCTTTACCTTTTTCTTCGCGGGTTTTGACACCGCTTCGACTCTGATTTGTTTCGTTGCTCAC
>NW_012054443.1:0-567 GCF_000956235.1 Wasmannia auropunctata | reverse complement strand
CGCGTCGCTCGTCGCCGTGGGATGGGGAGCGATTCGCACGGGTCGCGAGACACGCTCGTCGGCTGCACCGCGGGATGGAAAAGCGATCGAAAAAAACGGATCCTCATTTTCTCGCGCGCTACGAAAGCGTCCCGTCGTTCGAGAGCTCGACTTGTAAAAAAAAAAACCGAACGAACCGCGCGCATCTCGTCCCGTCTCGCTCCCCGAGGCGTCGCTCTCACCGTCGCCGTTCGTCGCGCGCCTCCGAGCAACGGGGATCGCGGTACGCGTGGACGCAGGAGAGTCCCGATGCGCTCGACGGGATTCCCAGAATCGGGCGTTTTCGCCGACGGAGGGCCGTTTTCGCGGACGCGATGCGCCGAAACGCGAATCCCGCGGCGCGATCGCGGATCTCTCGTTCGTCCCGCGCGCGAATCCCGCTCGCGGACGCGGCGTCGTCCCGTCTCGCGCCGAGTGGGACGACGCCGGTGCCACGCCGCGTCGCGAGAGACGTCCCGTTTCGTCGTCTCGCGATCTTTCGCGTTTCCGTCGCGACGCCGCGATTCAGAGGAATCGACTCGATTCGGC
>NW_012054442.1:0-656 GCF_000956235.1 Wasmannia auropunctata | reverse complement strand
CTCCGCGGGCTGGACTCCACCGTTCGTTCGAGAGAGAGAGAGAGTAGCGTAGACACGGGTAGCTCTCGGGACGCCGCGCGAGGCTCTCTCGCTCGCTCCCGCTGGTCGCTCGCTCGCTCGCGGTTCGCCGGTCCCGCGACTCCCGTACGTTTTTTTCATTTCGGAGGTGCACGTGCGGGGAGCGCGCGGGACCGCGAAAAAACGATAGAGACAAAATTCCGGATACCTCGGACGAGACGCGATACGTGGATGGTAGAAGAAGAGCCACGCGACCCGATCGGCGTGGACGACTTTACGCGCTACTAATGGGGGGGAGGGAGACAGCGTTTTGAAACGTTGGAAAAAAAAAACGTGTCGCCGCAAAGAGATCTCTTCGAAAGGTGAGATCGGAGGCACGGACGGCGTTCACGCGTGTCACCGCGTTCGTTTTTTCACGTTTATTTCAACGTTCGTCGCGCACGGTCTTCGTTCTCTCGCGTCGGGCGACGAGCCGCGTCGCTCGTCGCCGTGGGATGGGGAACGATTCGCACGGGTCGCGAGACACGCTCGTCGGCTGCACCGCGGGATGGAAAAGCGATCGAAAAAAAACCCATCCTCATTTTCTCGCGCGCTACGAAAGCGTCCCGTCGTTCGAGAGCTCGACTTGTAAAAAAAAA
>NW_012054441.1:0-330 GCF_000956235.1 Wasmannia auropunctata | reverse complement strand
TTGGGCGCCAGGCACGAGCGGGCGTGCCACCCTTCGAATTATCACGCGGAATTGAAATCTAGAACGCGGTAGAGGGGCGGTTCGTAGGGTGCGGAGGAATGTGGAAGAGCAAGGGCGAGATAAAACACTCAGAATTTCTGTAACAGTAACAATGATTAACAAATATATTTGCGTGTGCTGGAATTCACAGGCGATTCGTTCGGCCGCGACTAACGCCGCGGCAGCCGTCGGCGGTATCGCCGAGGTCGCAATTCGCGCGTCCGGGAACGCTCCCGGAGATGACGGGTGTACGAGCTTCGTTCGTCCTCGACGTCGAATCCGCGAAAGTAT
>NW_012054440.1:0-395 GCF_000956235.1 Wasmannia auropunctata | reverse complement strand
TATCCGTCACGCGGGGGAGACGGCAGACATCCGTCTCCCCGAGGAAACAACGGGGTTGTCGCGCGCACGGGGGTCTCGCGGAGCCGCAATATATCACCGGGAATCGCGTCAAAATCGGCCATCGCTTGGCCGGGGCTATCGGGTCGGATGATTTCCAGCTCCGCCGGGGGCAGCAACAAGGGCGCGTTCCCGACGGCTCCGCTCGGTTCCGACGGCCTCTCTAATTCGTATCGCAAAAGTCGGTGTCACATCTCGTGTAAATCCCCCTCAAGACTTAGCTCCCGTAGTGTCAATTCCTCTCGCGCCTGATCTATCGGCAACCTATAAATCCAGCTAAATCGCGATCGCCCTTCCGACATGATGTCGTTGGCGGAAACCGAAAAGAAAAGCAAAAA
>NW_012054439.1:0-455 GCF_000956235.1 Wasmannia auropunctata | reverse complement strand
TTAACCCGGGATTGTCACCCGAGGCCGGGAAACGACAATCGGGCCGGGGGAGACGCCGCCACCGACCGGCCCTGAAAGTGAAATACACACCGCGGCCCCACATCTCCGTCCACCTGCACCGGCACCGACTGGAGGCACTCATAGACTCAGGGTCCGAAGTGTCCTTTGTCAACACGGACACGGCCCAGGTAGCCCAGCGCCTGGGGTACCCCCAACGTCAGGGGGCGGAGACCGTACATCTGGCCGACGGGGAACCTACCGATATACCGGGAACGGTAACGCTCCCCGTCCGGGTGGGGAGGAAGATTTACTGGCACGACTTCCTCATTATGCCCACGCTACGGAGTGCCATGCTCCTGGGGGTGGATCTATGGGCAAAGACGGGAATAACATTGAAGGCCCCCCCGCAGTATCGACCGACTAATCATACACCGGCATGCGAGGCTACGGGCCAG
>NW_012054438.1:0-846 GCF_000956235.1 Wasmannia auropunctata | reverse complement strand
TGAACAATCGTTACTAAATAATTGTAATTTATTTTTTCTTTTCTAATAAACTTGTATTCTTACGTATATTCGCTGGAACTCCGTCTCCTTATACTTCCGTACAATTCTCGCACGTTCGCCCGAGATCAACGTCTTCGTCACGTTCGCTTGTACCCGCGTCGCGAAGTTCGCTGTCCGTTTTCCCGAAAACTTCTTCCCGTCTGAAGATCCATCTTACGTAGCATTCCAATTTCCAGCCTCGAGAGTAACCCGAGACCGCGCGGGTAAATGCCGGGTAAAATACCATCTTGAAATATCTGACGCGCCCCTCTCTCTCTCTCTCTCTCTCTCTCTCTCTCTCTCTCTTTCTCTTTTTCTTTCTTCTTTGCTCTTTCTCTCTCTCTCTCGCGCTCTAGAAACATAATAGCGCGATCTTAAACACCCAACACCGCGTAAGACAATCCTCCTATCAGCGCCGCCGTAATAACCGGCTGGGTACAGTCGCGGGGGGGAGGAGGGACAATCACTCCACGGTATACCGCCGCGGCTGGCGTGGGCTCGCGAGCCAGTTTCTGCAGCAACAACAACGCCAGTACGTTGATGGTGCAGTCTATGCATACTTGTACATGTCTAGCGTACAGACCGCCCCGAGCCTCGTCTGTAAATGGCAGCGCGGAAGAGCACTGCAGATCTTCTTTCTGACGGATGAATTATTGCGGCGCGAGCTGATACGTGTTACGAACCGATGTCAACTGGGATACGATCCTAGTAGTCGCCGAGCCGCGAAAATTGTATCAACCGGTTCTTCGTGCAGAGTTATACTTGTCAAAAAGAGAGCTTGTCAGAATAGAAGCAACATCCAACTAG
>NW_012054437.1:0-494 GCF_000956235.1 Wasmannia auropunctata | reverse complement strand
AGTCGTCGAGCTCCGTGCGAATCCCGTGGCTGACCGTCGCGGCGCGATCGTTCGCTCGCCTCGACGATCGGTCGATTCTCCCCGCGTTGGTGGCGGTTTCTCCTCAGTATTGCGGGTACGTGTCTCGTCGTTCTTGGCGTCGTCGTCGTCGTCGTTCTTCCCCCGACGCACAGTGGTTCGAAACACGAAATTCGCGCTCAAAAATATTTTTTATTAATAAATCAACATAATACTATTTGAAAACAGAACTGAAGTATGAAAAACCATTTTTGACACAAAAAGTACCTTAAAAAACCCAATTTTGCAACTAATTGTTATAAAAAAATTATTAAAATATTACCGGAGAAACAAATTGATTACGCCAATCGATTCTACGGGAAAAATGACTAAAGAAATATGTATAACTTTTTCTTAAATCATTATTGATTTATGTAAAAAATAATAATATTCGATTTGTTGAATTCTTGTTCTCACAGCTAGACCGATAAAATTTC
>NW_012054436.1:0-542 GCF_000956235.1 Wasmannia auropunctata | reverse complement strand
GCTTTAGAGCACTCGTGAGAAAGGATGTAGCGCCAAGTATCGGCCCGCGATGTCCTTCCGATTCGCGTCGAATATAAAACGGGGGGTACGATCGCACGTAAGCATATTTATAAGATTCCTGATCCGTGTCGTCTAGTTACGCGTCGATTAACATTTCTATTATGACGCCCCCCGATTATAATTCGCCGCGTTCGGCGAAGACGACGGCGTTACGCCAGCGATCTCAGGACGATGCTCCCTTCGGAGCAACGATTCCAGGCTACGTAATCTGGAATGTCGTGTTAGCTCAGCCGAGCGTGACACCTCTGCCATACCGCCGGGGAATCTCTCACGCACCTGAGAATTTCTCGTAGGTGCACCGGCGAACTTGCGTTTCTTTTTTTCTCTCTCCTCTCTCTCTCTCTTCTTTTTCTACCCGATCGTTATCCTGTTTGCGTATATGCGCCGAAGGGAGATACACGCACGTTCCCCGATGTCGGAATTGCAGCGAGAAAGAGAATCAAACGTCGCTGGAAAAAAAATCACCTCTCTCTCTCTCTCTC
>NW_012054435.1:0-411 GCF_000956235.1 Wasmannia auropunctata | reverse complement strand
TAAAGTTATCCTATTACGGCGTCTGAAATTCGCGCGCTCAGGCATGGTACATTGCGCGCGCGATTGCGCGGGTGCCCTTGTCCATTGACTCACATTTAAATATTGACGTAATTGATGCGCTTATCGCAAAAATATCTAATTATCGAAATTGAGTTTCTTATTTGAAAACATTAATGATTTTATAAGTTAATAACGCTTTAAGTTTAAAAATCGAATTTTGACAGTTAGGTTACTTTTGCTGTAGGCGTCTCAATTTTTCATACAATGACAAAGAGATCACTTTTAAGCTTTGTCTCGTTTATTTATGATTATTTTTAATATCAGTATAATATTATAAAATATCAATGAATAAAAGTAAGATAAGAGAAATAGTATTAATTTTAAAAATAATAAAAATTAAGGAAAAGTAAA
>NW_012054434.1:0-332 GCF_000956235.1 Wasmannia auropunctata | reverse complement strand
TAGCCTCAAACCTAACGAACCGCCCCTCTACCATTGTCGGAGCTGGTTAGCCGGCCTTCCGCGCCGTCGTTGTTCGCCCGTCCGGACTTTCGCGAAAATCTAAGTTGCCTCGATCTATGGAGTTGTGCGTCGGGAATCGGAGATAGCTCGGATATTATATAAATTTCGCTCACGCGGGCCTGGCGCCCAAACCCCGCTTACATCCGCGGAGACGATTACTGTAACATCTGAATTACTTGTATCTTCGATCGGGACGCGAAACTCTGCTCGACCCGGACGTGCGAATTCCCGACAGTATTGCCTCGCACCTACGCGTGCGGTCGCAATATATA
>NW_012054433.1:0-380 GCF_000956235.1 Wasmannia auropunctata | reverse complement strand
TTATCTCTCCCGCGATCGTCTGTAATTTGTACAGGCATCCTGGCATGACGTTAGTCCGTCAAGGATCGGCGCCGAAATACGCGTTCCCCAGGGCTTTTTGCGTGCTCCGTCCCGCGCATCCCGCGAGTACCACGCGAGGTACTCGCCTCTGTATTCTCTCGCCCCGCGAGACCATTGAAAATACATGTTCTCTTAATTACTATTAAATACAGGAGCAATTATTTTCTTTCCTTATCGCTCTCCTAAGCCTCAAACTTAACAAACCGCCCCTCTACCATTGTCGGAGCTGGTTAGCCGGCCTTCCGCGCCGTCGTTGTTCGCCCGTCCGGACTTTCGCGAGAATCTAAGTTGTCTCGATCTATGGAGCTGTGCGTCGGGAA
>NW_012054432.1:0-748 GCF_000956235.1 Wasmannia auropunctata | reverse complement strand
TGCCGAGACTGAGTATCGAAAGTCTACGAGAGTTAAGAGTTGGAGAGCCTACAGTGAGACGAACGTCGCTAATTTTGTAAAGTCGCCAAGTTTCGCGAAACGAGAGGGCCGTGCAAGAGTAAAGATTTCTTCAGCGTAGCGGCCGCGAGTTCCATGTACGATAGAGTTGCGAGTATTACTTGTTCCGCGAACTAGAGAGTGCACCGCCCGCTCGATCGCGTTAGATTAGAGTCATTTAGAAGGTCGCTTTGCGTTCGCCCTCGCCCGGCCGAGTCACCGCGTGTTTGTATTGTGTAGTTGTAAATCGCGAGAGCGTTCGTTTGGCCATTCTGTGTGTGTCGGATTTATTAGAGTCTCCGCGTGTCGTGAATTACATTCTGTGTCGAGAGCGTTAACTTTCTTGTGTCGCGAAAGACGAGATTCGCCGTAGATCTCGGGCCACGTGCCCATGCACGCCGCGAACGCGTGAACCGCGTGCGCTCGCGTGCCGATCACCCGTGTCACTTATCTCTCCCGCGATCGTCTGTAATTTGTACAGGCATCCTGGCATGACGTTAGTCCGTCAAGGATCGGCGCCGAAATACGCGTTCCCCAGGGCTTTTTGCGTGCTCCGTCCCGCGCATCCCGCGAGTACCACGCGAGGTACTCGCCTCTGTATTCTCTCGCCCCGCGAGACCATTGAAAATACATGTTCTCTTAATTACTATTAAATACAGGAGCAATTATTTTCTTTCCTTATCGCTCTCCA
>NW_012054431.1:0-563 GCF_000956235.1 Wasmannia auropunctata | reverse complement strand
TGTTATACGGGGCCCGCATCTAACGCTACCCTCCTGCGGCGCAGGGGGTCGCGAAAAAGGAACTCACGTGACGGGAAGAGATAGCGGAAACCGGCAGATGGCCCCGCTACCAACGTGCTCCCGGCGCTGCGAAGGACCGGCACTCGTGCCGTGATTGTCACCACTACCTGACGTGATTATTGTAAGGGACGCAGGATCCACTGCCGAGACTGAGTATCGAAAGTCTACGAGAGTTAAGAGTTGGAGAGCCTACAGTGAGACGAACGTCGCTAATTTTGTAAAGTCGCCAAGTTTCGCGAAACGAGAGGGCCGTGCAAGAGTAAAGATTTCTTCAGCGTAGCGGCCGCGAGTTCCATGTACGATAGAGTTGCGAGTATTACTTGTTCCGCGAACTAGAGAGTGCACCGCCCGCTCGATCGCGTTAGATTAGAGTCATTTAGAAGGTCGCTTTGCGTTCGCCCTCGCCCGGCCGAGTCACCGCGTGTTTGTATTGTGTAGTTGTAAATCGCGAGAGCGTTCGTTTGGCCATTCTGTGTGTGTCGGATTTATTAGAGTCTCCGCGT
>NW_012054430.1:0-507 GCF_000956235.1 Wasmannia auropunctata | reverse complement strand
ATTACTCTTTCTTTTTCTTCCATCACGGAGCCCTCTTACTACTGTTCTCTTTTACAGAGTTTTCGAAGCGAGCCGACGGCCCTGCCAGGAGGCCCCAATAGTACAAGGGCGCAGGAGAGCTGACACCAGGGCTCGCTCCACGTATCGAGGGCCAGAAGCCCTCCCGGCAAGTCAACTTTGAAATCGCGCGCCCGTTATCACGGGGCCCGCATCTAACGCTACCCTCCTGCGGCGCAGGGGGTCGCGAAAAAGGAACTCACGTGACGGGAAGAGATAGCGGAAACCGGCAGATGGCCCCGCTACCAACGTGCTCCCGGCGCTGCGAAGGACCGGCACTCGTGCCGTGATTGTCACCACTACCTGACGTGATTATTGTAAGGGACGCAGGATCCACTGCCGAGACTGAGTATCGAAAGTCTACGAGAGTTAAGAGTTGGAGAGCCTACGGTGAGACGAACGTCGCTAATTTTGTAAAGTCGCCAAGTTTCGCGAAGCGAGAGGGCCGTG
>NW_012054429.1:0-3882 GCF_000956235.1 Wasmannia auropunctata | reverse complement strand
TCATGTCTTTTTTTTAATTACGTATATCAAGAATATATATATACTAAATATGAAATATATAGGTATATATTTGATTTATTTTTTAAATTTTCTAATAAAGATAGTTTTTAAATGATAATAAAAAGATAATTTTAAAATAGTTTTGAAATGTCACAGATGTATTATAAAAGTATATAATATTAATATTTAATTGTCCATTGTAATGGCGCGCGCGAAGCGCGCGCTTTGTATTGTTCTAGTGTCTTAAAAAATTAATTGTCCTGATTCGTCTTATAAATTCGAGCGAAAAGAAATGTAATTGATTATTACGCAAAATCATACTTCATTATTTTCCAACATTTATATATACTGTCGCGTATAAAATTTTGTAAATATTTATTGGAGACTTTTGTAATAAACAATTTACCTGGAGTAGCTTCCATTTCATTGTTTTGTACTCTACGAAAAAGAATTTTTCAACGAAATTACATTCGGTTTCGATCCTCAACAGTTTGTAAAAATTAGTGCAGCAGACGTACGGTGATCGATTATTGATTAATATAAAGTTTTGTGAGTAAAGTTACCAGGAAAAAGAGATATATTTCAAGATATATACTTCCTTCGTCAAGATGAGTTTACTGTGTTTTGTCAATTTTATAAGATTTCTTGTAATAATTTAGTATAAATACTGCTTTTCAGCCTAAATTTCGATCTAATATTAAGAGGGATTAGATCTAATTAACACTAGACTCTAATTTCTCGTACGCGTGTATTATGGAGAAGGTACCGGGCAAACGTGACGATACTTTCATTTTCATATATGATGGACACGCTTATCATATCGATAAGCGATGCAAAGCTATTTATCGATGTACATCGCGCCGAAGCTTGGAATGCTATGTGACATTAATACATAATCAAGATGGAGCATACATTTTGAAAACGCAACATAATCATGCAGCAAACGACACAACATTACAAGAGAATGAAATGAAGCAAGAAATGCGAATATGCAGAGAAACAATAATGCGGTCGAAGGATATATTCGATATGGTATGCCGACGGTAAGTTACATACCTACTTGATATATTTTGTAAGAGTCACATAACTATATGTATAACACGTATGTCGGAGGTTGGGAGGAGGAAAGGACGATCCCGGTTCATGCAAGCAATCATGATATATGAACATATGTAAATTAACAATAGCGATACTTTATGTAATAATGTTACAACAATTAATTTGCAATAATTTTTATTTAATATTGTTTTATTACAATAAAATATTTACAAAAATTATATTCGAGTATTAATTTTTTAGTTATAATCAATATTTTTTGTCTATTAATGTAAAATTGGATTTACTCTTGCAGAAATCCAACAGTGGCGACAAAAATTTCGTATCGTTCCATGAGAAGTTTTCTCTATAGAGAGCAGATACGTCACAGACCAGAATTGTCCCATACTCTTTCTGCATTTGAGATGGCCCTAAGTAATTGTCAACCAGTTGAATCTATTCACAAAGGTACAGTGTTATCCGACAACGGCCATAGAGCAAAGTTATTTTCAAATAATATTTTACTGGATAATTTGTCAACAGCCACAGAAATCTACATGGATGGTACATTTTCAGTGAGTAATAATTTAAATGTTATACCATTTTGTATATATACAATAAAGATGATCTGGAAAAAATGTTGACATTTATAATATTATATAAAAAATTATTTTTATGTATAGGTCGTTCCCTGAACACCGCCGTTCGCGCAGTTATATACGATTCATATTCGATATATGAACACGGTAAGCAGTATTGTAAATTGCTTTGTACAATTTTTTCGTCGCTTGATAGCTATCTTTTTATAATACATTTTAGAAATTAATATAAAAAAATTTCCATAATAATTTATTTTTTATCTATTAGGGTATAGCTGTCCTTTTTGCATTATGTGAGAATCGCACGATGGATATGTATAGTGCGATTTGGCGAAAAGTGAGAGAACTTTGTCCGAACACCCTGCAAAGTGTGCAATTAGTCGTCAGCGATTATGAACGCGCGGCTACGGGACTGCAAGAGAAGCTTTCCCGGAAACAAGACTAACTGGTTGTTGGTTTCACTTTAATCAGACACGTATACAGCATTTATATACAAAAACGGCTGAATTTTGTATTTTTTATAGCTCTTTTACATAATTATTATTACACAACTTATTTACTTTCTCGATTACTCTTTTAATATAGGCTGTATTAAGACAATGGAAAGCCTTACGTTTAATGGCAGCTTCTAAGACGATTCTTAGGTTTATTATGGCCATACCGTTGGCCCCGGCCGATTCCTTCGAAAGAGGCTTGCAAATAATACAAGAGGAAGCCGATATAATATCGATAGATTATCCGGCTGTGTTACAATACTTGTTACATACTTGTTACATACTTGAGACGTACTTGACTTCCTTTGAAAGAAAAAGTATCTGTATATGGTATGCCCATGCGGATGAACTTGTGGAAAGCATCCATAATGTGATTTTTCACAAATTAAGGGGGATTTATTCTAATATCTGGTAATTTCTTCGTATGTATTCCTTATTATTGCAATAACTTGTAAGTTTTGCATTGCATTAATGTGATTTGTTAATCTTTTTGCAGACAGTTTAGGCGAATTGATAATTGATCAAGAAATAAACGTTAGAAGATCGACAGAACACAGGGTGAAAAGAACACGCGTTCGCTACAGCATCATGCGTGATAAACGCATCGCAGAGGCACAAGGCTTATTAGATTCAGAAAGGTAAATTAAATTTTCACTTCAAGCAGTTTTACAATAAAAAGAAGAAGCGTTTCTTACCGATTTATTATTATTTTATGTCTGTCATACATTGTTTAAGTTTTTTCAGCGAATATCAAGTAATATTATCACAACTGTTAATTGTAATTTTTTACTCAACAATATGATTATTATACGTTATAGTTATATATTACTGAGTGGAAAATAAAAATTACAGTTATATATGTTAATGTTATTCCATGTTTGCTGGGTTATTAAAAGCTTTCAACACGTTTTAATTCACATATCTTTTATCGATTTTACAGGCTTACATTAAAGGAGTTTCTTTTTGCGCTTAGCAATACAGTGCAATTGCTCGAAGAGAATTTAGGTTTGTTACAAATACTACATATGTCGAATATATCGTGTATATATTTTAATACTGCGTTGTATATAGGTTTGAAAGAAAATTAAAGGAAATGCATTTGTTATAGATCCATCAGACAATGCTTCAGACGATATAAACATTATAAACCATGAAGAAATGATAAACTGGATATTTGATGTACATGCAGGTATGGTTAATATTACAATATACAATATGCAATATTTTTATATATTTTTTTATTCTTTTCATCTACAAACTTTAATCTCTTTCCTATTTTAATATTTTTATAAACATTTATGTTCTTTCGCTCATTTAACATTTGCTCTCTCTCTCTCTCTATCTCTCTCTCTCTCACTCTTCTATTCGTCTCTTCTATTTATAGTTTTTCTCTCTCAACTTCATTTCTATCTATAACTTCTGTTCAAATTTCTTCATTTGTTACAGTGCAAGAATCTGCATCTTCGTCACATATTATTGAAGATCAATCAGAGACAATAGATTCGGCAGTTACTATTGAGGCGGCAGCGAAATGAGACAGGCTATTGGTACAAGAACGCTATTTATTCAGATTGTAGATACAATAAAAGAAATCTCTTATGTAATTTAATATTTGGTCTGGACCGTATAGACAATACAATGTACGAATATCTTGTCAACTTAAAAAGAAAACCCGGTCCACAGAAAACGTGCGTATCTGACGAACGAACAAAGAATTATTATTAAGACAAGAAAGACGTAACAAACTCTCGATT
>NW_012054428.1:0-406 GCF_000956235.1 Wasmannia auropunctata | reverse complement strand
TATGTTGCTTTTTCACGCGTTCGCACTTGGCAAGCATTAAAAATTTATCTTGGCAATCAACGAGATAATAAACAAGTTAAAAACTATGTATATAAAGAAATATATTTATAATATTGCATTATTTAAATTTTTTTTTATTATTATATATCTTTTATTGTTTTATTATCATATATCTTTTATCATGTCTTTTTTTTAATTACGTATATCAAGAATATATATGTACTAAATATGAAATATATATGTATATATTTGATTTATTTTTCAAATTTTCTAATAAAGATAGTTTTTAAATGATAATAAAAAGATAATTTTAAAATAGTTTAGAAATGTCACAGATGTATTATAAAAGTATATAATATTAATATTTAATTGTCCATTGTAATGGCGCGCGCGAAGCGCGCGCTTT
>NW_012054427.1:0-368 GCF_000956235.1 Wasmannia auropunctata | reverse complement strand
TAGAGCTTGCTGATCATTTATTAAAATGCAAAATCTTAACAGGCGATAAAGTAGGAGATGTTGTTTTCTTAAATCGTATAACATTGTATTGCGAAAATATATATCCCTTTACTTTTAAAAGAAGACAGTTTCCAATAAAATTAGCTTTTGCAATGACAATTAACAAGTCACAAGGGCAAACATTTGACAGAGTAGGAATAGATCTTCGCAAAGATGTTTTTAATCATGAGCAACTTTATGTTGCTTTTTCACGCGTTCGCACTTGGCAAGCATTAAAAATTTATCTTGGCAATCAACGAGATAATAAACAAGTTAAAAACTATGTATATAAAGAAATATATTTATAATATTGCATTATTTAAATTTTT
>NW_012054426.1:0-636 GCF_000956235.1 Wasmannia auropunctata | reverse complement strand
TTCATACAGAAATCTGTGTATTTGTAAAATTTTTATCACATTGCTAAAATATAATATCGCTAATAATATAAATTATTATAAACATTTTAACATTATTACAAGTAACGCAATGTGAAATTTTGTACACGTTCTACTTTCTTACAATTTCTCAGTCTCCAGATTTCGAAATTTTCTCGAAGGGCCGCGGATATAACTGATCGGATATACATAGTCATATCTACCTTCCATTATATAAAGATATTTCATATAATACAAAAAAAATAATTAATTTTATATAACATTTAAGCCAAGAGTGTGGTTCAAGAATTGGCATTCGCCACGTTACTATCACGAATTAACGTAATGTAACACTAACGATAAAATCAATAGTTACATCGCCAACTGCTGCATCGCACACTGCCACCGTTGCTTCTTATGGGACATAATTGTTCGTTTACTACCGAGTGAGGGATCTCGAGGAAAGACTGTGATACGGTAATAAGCAAAAATCGAGGACATTCTCCTGTGGAACAGTATATTCCTCCGAATGTATCATTAGTGAGTGTGATATTTAATTATTTTTATATTTTAATAAAAAAATTCCATTATTTATTTAATTATTATTTAATTATTAATATGTATATATACATATTAATA
>NW_012054425.1:0-895 GCF_000956235.1 Wasmannia auropunctata | reverse complement strand
TTGTCGAAATGTACATGTACTCTATATTGTTTACATTATCAAAAAATAATTTATTGATAATTTTAGCTTATACTGCTTCTCGGATTTTAAAAAGATTTTGAACAGCATAAATTTAATCTAGGCTTTAAAATATCTTTTTGCAACCTGCATTAAGGACAGTTAAAAGGAACGTATATTTTAGATATTGCATATAGGCGGTCAAATCGATATTCTTCGTGAGAGTTTAATAGAAATTTCTCCGAAGAGAGGAAAGTACAGTCCGAGTCATTTTATGATAAAAGAAATAATCCAGAAGCATCAGAAAATTATCATCTTTTCAGAGCACATCGAAAATTTGTATTCGTTTATCGCATTGATGATGTTTGTGATGGATACTCTAATTATCTGTTGCTTGGGTTTTACAATGGTCGCGGTAAGTAATTTTCGCGTGAAACAGCGATGTTGAATTTGCAAGATAGAAGAGCGCTAATTCGTACCTTTAATTATTCGTCACTTTTCCATTGCCCATAGAACGTTTATTAATATTCCAGTCTATCGGTCAACCCGATGCTCTGAAAAGTATAACCAAAAACATCTTATTTTACATTGTCGTAAATATGGAGGCGTTCGTATTTTGTTTCGCTGGGGAATATTTGAGCGCTAAGGTTAGACATTAGTATACATATATTGTTCACAATAAATAAGCAGAATATTACGTAATTGCTTTTGAAAGCAACAAGATCCATTATTCAACAGAGTAAAAGCATCGGAGATGCTGCCTACGCATCCCTCTGGTATGAATCAGATTCCTCAGACAGTCAAATTATATTGTTGTTGATAATGAGGTCGCAAAATCAATTAACCATTACAATTGGAAAGATAATGAATTTGTCTTTGGAACGATTTAGTGCTGTAA
>NW_012054424.1:0-491 GCF_000956235.1 Wasmannia auropunctata | reverse complement strand
TCGGCACGAGCGACGCGACGATAGGATTCGCGAGGACCGACGCCGGATCGGTTCCACTCGGGACACCGGGTACAGGCGGGGAAAGAGAACGTGCAGCAAAAAGAACGTTAAGCGCGCAGACTGCGACCTTGACCGAAGCGGTGTCCGCGCGCGCGAGGCGAGGCGAGGCGAGACGAGGCGACACGTCGCTCTGTTCGACATGGTGCGAACGAGCCTTCAAGTATTCGCCATTTCGCATCGCGGCAGTCGTGGCAGTCGCGGCAGTCGCGACAGACACACGGCATACGCAATACAACGTCAGGAACCGGGGAGCGCACCTGCGCGCGCGCTGCCCGCACCGTTTTCTCGGTCGCGGCCCGTTTGTCCCCGTCACGACACCCCCCTGGCTGCACTCCATCCCGATCCCGATCCCTTCCTTCCTACCCTCCCCCCCCTCCTTCTCTCCTGCGGTCGAACGGCCGCTCCCCACTCGCGCGCGCGCGACCAGTGTG
>NW_012054423.1:0-517 GCF_000956235.1 Wasmannia auropunctata | reverse complement strand
AACGCCATTTTTCAGCAAAAACCGGAAATAGCGAACATTATCACACTATTATATTAGCCATGTTGGCTGTGTTGTAAAATGACATGTGTTACAAAATGACATATATTAACCTATAGACACATGGACATCTAAATACAAATGTCAAAATATATTATTAAAGTGTTTTTTTGTGAAATTTAGTATTAGATAAAAAAATTAATAATAATATATTAATTGATAATGGCATTTGACCATGGCTATTTCTGGTCTTTGCTGAAAAATGTCGGCACCAATCAAAATTGGATTCCTGATTTCGCGACTCTTATTAAAGGGTCTCTATAGATTATCAGAGAAGCGCGACCGGCTTATGGCAGTATCGCAAAAGTACTAGAAAATATTAAAAATGGCGTCGAATGGCCAATCATAAGATTGATTTATTCGACAGCCATTTATAATACCGATAAATCAATCTTATGATTGGCCATTTGCAAGTCCAATCAGGACTCGTAACACCGGTCGCGCTTTTCTGATAATCTAG
>NW_012054422.1:0-419 GCF_000956235.1 Wasmannia auropunctata | reverse complement strand
AAATAGCGCGCGCGAAGCACGCGTCTGTAGTGCTAGAACAAAACAAACTATCACTGAAAAGCATTTATTTTAAAATTTTTTTTAACTATAATTCTTGTAGTTCTTTTTTTAGTTCTTCAAGAATTTATCAGAAAAATATGACATTGATATTTTTTATCATGCTTTATCTTAAAAGTTCTCCGTACTTTTGTAATTTTCATCAATTATAGATAAAAGCGTTCGCATATTTCGTTTTTTAAAACGTTTTTTAAAACGTCGTTATAATTGCTTTCTTGATAAGACATACAGTAAAGATATCTCGTATTTCATAAAGTTTTTTTTTTAAACGGCTCAATATTTGAATAGTTTATTTAAAATATTTATTTAAAGTTGTTCAATATTAAATTTTCTTAATTCTTTAGTTGCATTACGCAATTATA
>NW_012054421.1:0-960 GCF_000956235.1 Wasmannia auropunctata | reverse complement strand
AGTTGCGAACGATTAGATTGATTGAACAGTTGATTAGTATTTTAAAAACATTATTGTTATCGTAAAATTGTGATTTGATGAAAATAATGATTTAGTTCATTGACCGTTATTTTTCAAATTTGATAACAGTAAGTAGAAAGTTATTTTTTGATAACCGTTACTCAGTAATAGACAACGAAATAACGCCCACGAAATCACCGGTTATATTATGTATCTCACGTTTCGCACTCTGGATATATCTTCAAAAATTGCATTACATACTTAATCATGTGAAATCGGAAATAGGTTGAAGCAGATAAAAATGTTAAATCAACGAGTGGGAAATCGCGCGCGAGTTACGCAGAGGGGAAGAAGTAATAAAGCGACAACGTGTAAATTGGCCGCGGATTAAAAGCACAGACTCTAAAGAACATAACTGGCAAAAACGTTGCGTTTTACGGAATAATTTACGGTTACGAGTGCAGCGAGGTGGCCGGGAAATATTACCGTCAGCAAGAATTCTCATACGGCCACCGCGGCCGTGAAGTTTTGTCTCCGCGGGTGTTATTTATACGGGTAATTTTCTTCATGGCTTACGGCCAACTTAATTCATTCATTATCCGGGGGCGGACGATAAAGACAATTTCGCTGAGATGATACATCATTCTTATTAGCGGCGCCGTTTCCACTGTTGACTTTCGTCGGCTCTCAAGTTTATCAAAATTTCCGGTTTGTCTCGCGATATTATTTATCAACCTTACCACCGGCATATTAGCATGCCCCGGGGAAAAATGTGTTGGCATACATAAACACTTCATCTTCATCCGATTAATCTTTGCATACGTGAGTACCTGACGGTGGAAAAAAAAACGTTTTTAGTAATTTTCGACTAACGTTACAACGAAAAAACGTAAAATACAACGATGTATTCATTTTTATCTGACATTATAACTTGTGTACTGACGAAATATATTTAATTTC